>NC_052518.1:105082219-105382219 GCF_014356525.2 Nilaparvata lugens
GCAATAAGATACTATCATTTTATTTGAATGAATGAAATACAAATGAGATATTATAAACTATTCAAATTCAATTTTCAGAGTATAAAAGAATCTAACCTCAAACCTCCTAGTACCGCGTTTATCACGAAACAGCTGATGGTAAGCAGCTCGCCAAAAGGTCAGATCTTAACCTAAAAAGTCGGTAATTGTAACTCCGCCGATATAAGTAATTTAACAGGTTTAGGCAGTTGTAGAAAAAAAATTGTATGTAGCCTAATTCGCGCGTAATGCTTCTTTATCGCTCTTGCAAAATTATCACGCGACGCGAAGCGTTGCATGATAACTGTTTTGTGCGAGCGATAAAGTCGAGCATTACGCTCTTAATACATAAATATCTATTTCCGTTCATCAGTTCATCAGCAGTTATAACTTTCACTGTTTATCAGACAGTTCATCTGAAGACAACAATGATTGCATGACCCATGACCGCTCAAACTTGAACCATTTAGGGACGCTTCAATAAATCAATGACCATGAGCAGTGCACTGGAGTGGGTCGGTGATATTGGCAAGTAAGAACATCCTGCCATGCAATGGCATGACATGCCAATCGATAAACGCCAGCTCCACCACGATCACTCACACTCTCTCTCTCTCCAGCACATCACTCCAAGCTGCTCTCTGTCACTCTCAAACGCAACTCCACTTCTCTCTCTTTCTCCCTCCAACACATCACTTCAACCTGCCACTCGTGATTAATTAAGTGGACTGAGGTAGACCTGCTTCTCAGTTTAATTTTAAGACCTGCTTAATTTTTCAATTCATTAAGGTCTGACATTGGCTCGTTCCGACACACACTTCCCTATAATGGATGAGACACCGAAACCTCACACCTACATTATTCGTAAGCCTACTCTTTCCAAAAATATTGGCCCATATGAATAAAACCAGAGCAAATGCTTATGAGCAAGAGCATGGAGCATAAGGTTTTGCTCATGAGCAAAAGGTAGAAGCAAAAGCATTTGCTCATTTTTATATGAATAGGCTTTACCTTATACTCCTGAACTCTGGAGCAAATGCTCACGTATTTTAAAGATTTTTCATCAGCTGATTCGCTTTTGTATCCTTAATTTGTTTTTATAGCTCACGGAAGTGCTAAATATGCAAGTAAGGTGCACCGCTTGTGTTTACGTCGTCTGCTCTGTTTTCTATTTATGAATCGAGTTTTAGGTTAGTTGAGTTTATAATTTTGAAATAATAGCGTGAAAAAATGTCATCCCTATATTAATCTTCAGCATATTCTTATAATATCAATAGCCTTCTTATAATTGTCTACACTCTCGTCTTCTTAAATGTCTATTTCCTGTTTTGTGATGGCTATCTTTATAACAGGTAGCTTTCTTTTGTATTTATTCTCTTGTACGGATAATGGTGATATATATCATGGTTGAATCTAAAAGAGTTTTATAGTTCTCAACTATTGGTTGTGATCGTATCTGGTATAGTTTCCTCTTCCTCATACGAATTAGTTGAGCCATTGTACATGAGCAAAAGGTGATAAGCTGCTCTAGACTAGACTCACCTCTTTTGAAGCATTTGCTTCAAAAGTTGAGCAAATGCTCTAGTTTATTCATACAATTTTGAGCAAAAGCTTTTACTTTTGAGAAAATGCTCGAACTATTTTTTTGATGAGCATGAGCAAAAGGTTTTGCTCACGTTTATTCATAGAAAATTAAGCAAATGCTCCATATTTTAGAAGTATAAGCAAATGCTCAACTTTATTCATATGGCCCATTGTCCATTACAATAGGACCATACAGACAAGGATATAGCAACACCAATTTTAATGAAAAATACTGACATTATAACGTGGGCCCTACTATCGGAAGATGATAAGAATATGATACTAGGATGATAGACAAGGATAACAACACCAATGTTAATCAATACTGCCATTATAACGTGGACCTGACTGAAGCCAGTTCATCAACTCAATAACGTATACTTCACTATAAGAAGATGATACGAAGATTAGACAAGGATAGCAACGCCAATGCTAATCAAATACTGCCATTATAACGTGGACTTCATTATAAGAAGATGATACGAAGATTAGACAAGGATAGCAACGCCAATGCTAATCAAATACTGCCATTATAACGTGGACTTCATTATAAGAAGATGATACGAAGATTAGACAAGGATAGCAACGCCAATGCTAATCAAATACTGCCATTATAACGTGGACTTCATTATAAGAAGATGATACGAAGATTAGACAAGGATAGCAACGCCAATGCTAATCAAATACTGCCATTATAACGTGGACTTCATTATAAGAAGATGATACGAAGATTAGACAAGGATAGCAACGCCAATGCTAATCAAATACTGCCATTATAACGTGGACCTGACTGAAAGCCAGTTCATCAACTCAAATAACGTATACTTCACTATAAGAAGATGATACAAAGATGATACGAAGATTAGACAAGGATAGCAACGCCAATGCTAATCAAATACTGCCATTATAACGTGGACCTGACTGAAAGCCAGCTGACTGAAAGCCAGTTCATCAACTCAAATAACGTATACTTCACTATAAGAAGATGATACAAAGATGATACGAAGATTAGACAAGGATAGCAACGCCAATGCTAATCAATTACTGCCATTATAACGTGGACCTGACTGAAAGCCAGTTCATCAACTCAAATAACGTATACTTCACTATGAGAAGATGATACAAAGATGATACGAAGATTAGACAAGGATAGCAACGCCAATGCTAATCAATTACTGCCATTATAACGTGGACCTGACTGAAAGCCAGTTCATCAACTCAAATAACGTATACTTCACTATGAGAAGATGATACAAAGATGATACGAAGATTAGACAAGGATAGCAACGCCAATGCTAATCAAATACTGCCATTATAACGTGGACCTGACTGAAAGCCAGTTCATCAACTCAAATAACGTATACTTCACTATAAGAAGATGATACAAAGATGATACGAAGATTAGACAAGGATAGCAACGCCAATGCTAATCAAATACTGCCATTATAACGTGGACCTGACTGAAAGCCAGTCATCAACTCAAATAACGTATACTTCACTATAAGAAGATGATACAAAGATGATACGAAGATTAGACAAGGATAGCAACGCCAATGCTAATCAAATACTGCCATTATAACGTGGACCTGACTGAAAGCCAGTTCATCAACTCAAATAACGTATACTTCACTATGAGAAGATGATACAAAGATGATACGAAGATTAGACAAGGATAGCAACGCCAATGCTAATCAATTACTGCCATTATGACTTCATTATAAGAAGATGATACAAAGATGATACGAAGATTAGACAAGGATAGCAACGCCAATGCTAATCAATACTGCCATTATAACGTGGACCTGACTGAAAGCCAGTCATCAACTCAAATAACGTATACTTCACTATAAGAAGATGATACAAGATTAGACAAGGATAGCAACGCCAATGCTAATCAAATACTGCCATTATAACGTGGACTTCATTATAAGAAGATGATACAAGATGATACGAAGATTAGACAAGGATAGCAACGCCAATGCTAATCAATACTGCCATTATAACGTGGACCTGACTGAAAGCCAGTCATCAACTCAAATAACGTATACTTCACTATGAGAAGATGATACAAAGATGATACGAAGATTAGACAAGGATAGCAACGCCATGCTAATCAAATACTGCATTATAACGTGGACCTGACTGAAAGCCAGTTCATCAACTCAAATAACGTATACTTCACTATGAGAAGATGATACAAAGATGATACGAAGATTAGACAAGGATAGCAACGCCAATGCTAATCAATTACTGCCATTATAACGTGGACCTGACTGAAAGCCAGTTCATCAACTCAAATAACGTATACTTCACTATGAGAAGATGATACAAGATGATACGAAGATTAGACAAGGATAGCACGCCAATGCTAATCAAATACTGCCATTATAACGTGGACCTGACTGAAAGCCAGTTCATCAACTCAAATAACGTATACTTCACTATGAGAAGATGATACAAAGATTAGACAAGGATAGCAACGCCAATGCTAATCAATACTGCCATTATAACGTGGACCTGACTGAAAGCCAGTTCATCAACTCAAATAACGTATACTTCACTATGAGAAGATGATACAAGATGATACGAAGATTAGACAAGGATAGCAACGCCAATGCTAATCAAATACTGCCATTATAACGTGGACCTGACTGAAAGCCAGTTCATCAACTCAAATAACGTATACTTCACTATGAGAAGATGATACAAAGATGATACGAAGATTAGACAAGGATAGCAACGCCAATGCTAATCAAATACTGCCATATAACGTGGACCTGACTGAAAGCCAGTTCATCAACTCAATAACGTATACTTCACTATGAGAAGATGATACAAAGATGATACGAAGATGATACAAGGATGATAGACAAGGATAGCAACGCCAATGCTAATCAAATACTGCCATTATAACGTGGACCTGACTGAAAGCCAGTTCATCAACTCAAATAACGTATACTTCACTATGAGAAGATGATACAAAGATGATACGAAGATTAGACAAGGATAGCAACGCCAATGCTAATCAAATACTGCCATTATAACGTGGACTTCATTATAAGAAGATGATACGAAGATTAGACAAGGATAGCAACGCCAATGCTAATCAAATACTGCCATTATAACGTGGACTTCATTATAAGAAGATGATACGAAGATTAGACAAGGATAGCAACGCCAATGCTAATCAAATACTGCCATTATAACGTGGACTTCATTATAAGAAGATGATACGAAGATTAGACAAGGATAGCAACGCCAATGCTAATCAAATACTGCCATTATAACGTGGACTTCATTATAAGAAGATGATACGAAGATTAGACAAGGATAGCAACGCCAATGCTAATCAAATACTGCCATTATAACGTGGACCTGACTGAAAGCCAGTTCATCAACATAGTTTGATGATGTAGAATTATCGTCATTTGTGATATCGGCAGTTGTATCGGACATGGTGTTATTTACGTTGCAGCGAGCTGCGTTCGACAAGGGTTGATTGCCAGAGGCCACATCAAATCTATTAGGCCAGGTTTAATCCTGTCGGTCACACAAACTCGCTCTACAGTCTACAATAGAGTAACAAACTGAATTATCGACTGAATCTGATATAGAGGTGTCAACATTTGGTCTCTCTGTTGTTTTAGTGAGAGGAAATTTGTCGTTTTATGTTAAACTAGCCGTCAGGCTCGCATCGCTCGCCATATCCGTCTAGCCAGGGGGCTCGGCCCCCTGGACCCCTGACTGGATCGTCCAAGAATGAGATCAGCAGGCGAGCGAATTGGAGGACGATCATATATTAGGACGATCCAGTCGGGGGTCCAGACTAAACGTCTGGCTAAACGGTTATGGCGAGCGAAGCGAGACTGACTGCTAGTAATATAATATTCCCAGGATTGAAGTAGCAGTGCCCAATCAATTTTTCCGCGATAAATGCATTTAAATCTTCAACTTGGTGCCAACCTAACAAATTCAACTCAACTTAATGCCAACCTGACAAAATTATTAATTTAGTAACCAGTTAATAACTGTTTCGAAGAGGTACTCTCTCTAGATTATAGTTCTATATTAACATATGGTATGGACATTTTTCAATTATAATTAAGAGAATAAGATAATATACATGCTAAA
This sequence comes from Nilaparvata lugens, assembly GCF_014356525.2. NCBI lineage: Eukaryota > Metazoa > Arthropoda > Insecta > Hemiptera > Delphacidae > Nilaparvata > Nilaparvata lugens. The sequence goes on from NC_052518.1 coordinate 105,087,953, forward strand.
AGACGAACTTTAAACCCTTAAAAACCACCCCAAGGGCCGTTTGCACAGTGTAAGTTTAAGCTAAAGCTTAAACCAAATCTGGATTTTTTTTGGTTTAAACTAATATTCCGTTTGCAAAGTATCAGTTTAAACTCTGTGTTGAGTTTAAACTCTTGGAAAGTTTAAACCTCCAAAGTAGGAGATTTAAACCAAATAATTTGGATTAACTTGACATCTGTAAAGATTTGATGGGGAAACAAGTGATAGTAAATTATTTTTCAATAGTTGTTTCTAATGATAATAATTATTAGAAGACTATTATTAGTATATTAGTGATTATTATAATTAGTAGTTATAAGTAGTTATTAGTGATTATTATAATTAGTAGACGATAATAATTATTATTTAGGTTATAGTGAATCAATAATGGAGGAATTGATAGAAGTTTTTAATGCGATTGATAAAGATGACTGCGAAGAAATTTCGAAAGAGAAAAATTAGGCAAAAACAAATCATTCAAATTTCTGGGACGATAGAGACTTTTTTAAACGGTTATGCTTGAGTATAGCATCTGCTAATTTAGTATTTGATTAAATACACCACTTGATAGAAAATAAGACAATACTTTCAACAGTGGTCTTTGATTAGAAAACATGTTCTTAAAACACATAACAGGGATATTTTGCTTTCGAAATATTTCTAATAATCAAGGAATACCGTAGTAGATTTAAGCGTAACAAAATAACTTTTTCTAACATTCTAAAATATATTTTTTGGTGCCAACTAAATATAAATTGTATCTAATAGTAATATAGTATTCCATCATTTTATAAAGAACTTATTGATCGCTTTTCACTTTTATTACCATATAGCTTACAGCTCCGTGGATTTGGTATAGTCCAGGCGCTGGCTTACATTGAGCATACATGAGAGAGGCAGAGAATTTGACTTCGGATTATTGTTAGGGGGTCTTTAGTGTATATGAGACTCGATGTCGTCACGTCCCAGGGTGGTCGACAGATTGGGGGGAGGGGGGTAAGTTGTAAAAAAAGGCGCGCTTATAAAGTCGCCTGTCCTGCAGTTACTATTCATAGTACAGCTTTGAATTTTTTCTCAATATTATGTAAACATAACTAACTTTCAATGTGGTCCTTTACATTTTTGCGAGAAACCGCATAGTTTTTCCGTAAAAAAATAAAACATCTCGAAAAATGTATTTTTTTATTATAGACTTTTTGTTATTTCTCGAATATTCAAGTCGTTAGCCGACTTAGAGAAAAAGGCTTCCAATAAACGTTGTAGGCTGTTTCTTCCTGAATCCAATGATATATATAGTTTGGGGGTTACGATCATAGATGCGGCGGTGGGAAGGGGATAAGTTGCACTGTTATGCTGCGGCGCGGTCCTCCCCCATGATTAATGCGCGTAATGGCCTGTCTATCACATCGCTCCTACTAGTCTATGCATTCAAATTATGTATTTCAGGAACGCTATCTTATGTATTTTTGGTCGCTGAACACGATTTTTCAACTCTCAAGCCTCAATAATTGATAATTCTCATCAAAATATACAAATTATGGTCAAAATTACAAACTTCATCTCATTCTTCAAGGAAACTAAGAAATGACTGTTTGAAATAAACGAAACTTGGGTTTCAAGAAATATATTAAGATAGAATAATGATAATATCTGTATCTTTTCATGTTTTTTTGTTTTTATTTCAATTAAATTATTGTTATGTGCTGCAGGCTAAATTATGAATGACACACTGACTACGCTTACTTGATATAGTGGTCAGTTAATTTCCAAAAAATGTTTGTGGAATTTCTTAGTTCTTCATGGTGGAAATGGTATTCATCATTCATACATTATCATAATAATTATGTTTAGTATGAAAATGCTAATCTTTTCTGAATCTTCAGTTTGTCGTGAACTTTCGAGAAATTATATCCAATATAATTATAGATATGTGTCAAATCAAAATGAAATGAAAATTTAAATATTCATTCAGATTATTTCTAACAGTATTATTATAATGATATTTCACTAACTTTTGATTGATTCATTCATTATGGTATTCCCGTTCAGACTGTTTTGAAATGTTAATAAGTTATTCAGTATCAAAATTTGGGAATAGAATAGTTTTGGGCCATGCCTATTATTCTTTCCCAAACATATTTATATGATTTGTAATTTTATCCACAAATGAATAAATGAATGTATTCCTGCACGTAGCTAAAGCATGGATTATTCCGTTATAGATTCTTGTCACAATTATTATAAATCTCTGCCACAGATTCAGAAATCAAGTCTCGATGGTTTGGAGAGCATATTATTGGAGTGATTCTTTTACTCTGCTGCTTGTGTATGTTCACTACCTTTGTTTGAATTTAGACCATAGACATGAAAAACTATGTCCACCTGTATCACTCCATCTTCATTGAGAATTTTCATAACTCTTCTCATCACAAAGTTTCCATAATCTTGCAGCGTATTGAAAGTTTTGAGAAGTGAAGTAGAAGTTGAATTCAAGAGAGCCATGTCATCATTATGCGAATTTGTCAACGATATTTAGGGATTTAGTCAAATCCACAACTAGTTTCACTAACAATCTCTTAGGCCAAGTGAGATTAAGCGTTTTTTTTTAAATATCCATAAGATGTTGACCGAGATTGCGGTTATTGTAGAAATGCATGCTGCACTGAAACTTCAATGCTGAATTATCTTTAAACAGATACCTAGTAAAAATACAGAGATCAGATCTTTTTGTTCTAGAATGAACTAAGACTAGGATTTTTTGTTTGGTTGCATCGTGGAGAATGACAGAACTCTGTTTCTTTTTATAGGTGAGAATACACTTTTACAGTTTGCCACAACTATGTTCAGATAAAAATCGTTGGAGACCGAATAACTATTTCTTTCTACATTCAAAAGAGAATCACACACTTCTTCACTTGCTTCCAGACCATTGATAGCATTATGCAGATTCTGTTGTCCATCAGAGTCTTGAAGAGAAATGTAATGTTCTCGTGAGGAGGTTATGCTTCTGGAAATCATTCTCATCTCTCATTATTCTTGTTTTACTTCCTTCGATGACTTTTTTCACAATCTCCAGTGATATCCATAATGATATCAACATACTTGAACAGAATATCTTTGATGAAGATTTATTTATATAGTAGCAGCCATTTTGGGAAAGCCTTTGAAGAACTAGCTATTCCAATCACTTACCTATGAGTTCTAGATGATCGAATGAGGGTTTGCTCCAAAGCATGATCGGTTGTCACATTATTAAATTTTCAAGGTTTCCTTTTGACAGAGAGTCAATGTATTGGACAGTATAGAGTTAATGTTTCCTCATTGGAAATGATTTTCTACTTCTGTGGGTATTTTTTTCATATTTTCTAGTTATAACACAGACTCCATAGCATAGTTTGTGTGATTGAATAAAAAAAGTATGGGATCTTTTCTCGTACAGTTTCTATGTGCAATACCAGAGTCCTTCCTTATGAGCACGAATACAATTCGTGGTAATTTAAACTATGTTACAATAATCAGTCATAAATTTCAAGTAGTCATTGATTTTGCATTGTGATTCTAGAAAACTATACAAATAGTTACTGACTTCTTTCAAATATACTTTGACAATCTCTCATATTTGAACTTTTCATGAGTGCTTCTTGTAGTTGTTTCATTGAATTAATTGCTTGCTCTCACACCTCAGCAATTATACTGATCTCCCCTCAATAGATTTCCAACAGTATTTTCTCCAAATATTTCAGATTCAACAAAAATATCTCCTATTCCACTTCCATTGAAGTACCACCCCAAGGCAATCAGTCAAACTCAGCCAGATGAAAAGTATCTATTCAAATTAGAAATCAGTTGATAAAGCTGCGTTTACACCAAAGTTATTAACAAAATGTTAATAACTTTTAATCTTTATAGATTCAATTAGATTGAACAAAGCTTGAAAAACACATATGTTCATCATGTGTATGATAAGTTATGTTCAATCTAATAGAATCTATAAAGATGGAGTTATTAACATATCGTTAATAACTTTGGTGTAAACGCAGTTTACAGTAGTTTTTTTTACGCAGTTTCAAATAGTTAGTCATATCACATGGGAGTAATTGGCATTATTTGGGCATCAACTGTGAATTTATAATAAGAAAATATTTTACTCCTGTTATATGGTGCTCTATATGTGGTAGCCTATATTATTTGTTTAACTTACTCCATTACTTGACTTTCGCAATTCCAAATCGACAATTGAACTAAATCGAATAATTATTCTATCTTTATGAAATATTAGTTTTATATTGACTGAGAAACACATATAGGATTCCTAACAAGATGGATTATCATTACAATGTAATCATAAATAATGATAATGAGATGACGTTTGTAATTTTGACCATAGTTTGTATATTATGATGAGAAATATCAATTATTGAGGCTTGAGAGTTGAAAAATCGTGTTCAGCGACCAAAAATACATAAGATAGCGTTCCTGAAATACATAATTTGGCCCAAAACTTATTCTATTCCCAAATTTTGATACTGAATAACTTATTAACATTTCAAAACAGTCTGAACGGGAATACCATAATGAATGAATCAATCAAAAGTTAGTGAAATATCATTATAATAATACTGTTAGAAATAATTTGAATGAATATTTAAATTTTCATTTCATTTTGATTTGACACATATCTATAATTATATTGGATATAATTTCTCGAAAGTTCACGACAAACTGAAGATTCAGAAAAGATTAACATTTTCATACTAAACATAATTATTATGATAATGTATGAATGATGAATACCATTTCCACCATGAAGAACTAAGAAATTCCACAAACATTTTTTGGAAATTAACTGACCACTATATCAAGTAAGCGTGGTCAGTGTGTCATTCATAATTTAGCCTGCAGCACATAACAATAATTTAATTTGAAATAAAAACAAAAAAACATGAACAGATACAGATATTATCATTATTCTATCTTAATATATTTCTTGAAACCCAAGTTTCGTTTATTTCAAACAGTCATTTCTTAGTTTCCTTGAAGAATGAGATGAAGTTTGTAATTTTGACCATAATTTGTATATTTTGATGAGAATTATCAATTATTGAGGCTTGAGAGTTGAAAAATCGTGTTCAGCGACCAAAAATACATAAGATAGCGTTCCTGAAATACATAATTTGAATGCATAGACTAGTAGGAGCGATGTGATAGACAGGCCATTACGCGCATTAATCATGGGGGAGGACCGCGCCGCAGCATAACAGTGCAACTTATCCCCTTCCCACCGCCGCATCTATGATCGTAACCCCCAAACTATATATATCATTGGATTCAGGAAGAAACAGCCTACAACGTTTATTGGAAGCCTTTTTCTCTAAGTCGGCTAACGACTTGAATATTCGAGAAATAACAAAAAGTCTATAATAAAAAAAAAACATTTTTCGAGATGTTTTATTTTTTTACGGAAAAACTATGCGGTTTATCGCAAAAATGTAAAAGACCACATTGAAAGTTAGTTATGTGTACATAATATTGAGAAAAAATTCAAATCTGTACTATGAATAGTAACTGCAGGAAAGGCGACTTTATAAGCGCGCGTTTTTTACTACTTACCCCTCTCACCCCCCAAACTATCGACCACCCTGGGACGTGACGACATCGAGTTTCATATACACTAAAGACCCTCTAACAATAATCCGAAGTCAAATTCTCTGCCTCTCTCATGTATGCTCAATGTAAGCCAGCGCCTGGACTAGTAGGAGGAAATAGTAGCTACATAACCTCAATTCACTGATTGTTTGTAAACAAATAACAAATTTCCTGTAAAAATTAGCCTTCCTGTTATTATAAACAATGACATTCCATTACCAACTTAACGCTAAACTAGTTTAACTTAAACTGGATTAGTAAATGCACTGAAAAAACCAATTCAAGTTTAAACTTTCAGATTAACTTAAACTCGATTAACTTAATCGAGTTTAGTAATCTATACTGTGCAAACGGCCCTTAGAGTTAAAATATTGCCAAAAGATTTCTTAGTGCGCCTCTAAAGGGCCAACTGAACATACCTACCAAATTTGAACGTTTTTGGTCCGGTAGATTTTTAGTTCTGCGAGTGAGTGAGTCAGTCAGTCAGTGAGTGAGTGCCATTTCGCTTTTATATACTACCAGCCGTCAGGCTCGCTTCGCTCGCCATATCCGTCTAGCCAGGGGGCTCCGCCCCCTGGACCCCCGACTGGATCGTCCAAGAATGAGATCAGCAGGCTCGCTTCGCTCGCCTGCATTTTTCATTTGAGCATTTTTATCATATGTTAGGACAATCCAGTCGGGGGTCCAGACTAAACGTCTGGCTAAACGGATATGGCGAGCGAAGCGAGACTGACGGCTAGTAATATAATATTCCCAGGATTGAAGTAGCATTGCCCAATCAATTTTTCCGCGATAAATGCATTTAAATCTTCAACTTGGTGCCAACCTAACAAATTCAACTCAACTTAATGCCAACCTGACAAAATTATTAATTTAGTTGTCATTTTTAACTGTTTCGAAGAGGTACTCTATCTAGATTATAGTTCTATAGTAACATATGATATGGAAATTTCAATTATAATTAAGAGATTGGGAGAAGAAGAATATACATGCTGAAAGACGAACTTTAAACCCTTAAAAGCAACCCTTAGAGTTAAAATATTGCCAAAAGATTTCTTAGTGCGCCTCTAAAGGGCCAACTGAACATACCTACCAAATTTGAACGTTTTTGGTCCGATAGATTTTTAGTTCTGCGAGTGAGTGAGTGAGTCAGTCAGTCAGTCAGTCAGTCAGACAGTTAGTCAGTCAGTGAGTGAGTGCCATTTCGCTTTTATATATATAGATAGACCAGAAACAATATCGATTTTAATTCATCATTGTTTCGTAGGTGTGGATGTATGTATGTAATTCATAGCATGTATGGCATACATCTATCCAACAAAATAGATAATTGGTATACTGTTCCAACAATAGTTGAGTGTCTCATTTTTCTTCAATATCAGATAGAACGACAGGCTCATCAACTTGTGATCAATATTCCCATGAAGCAAAAGTTCTCGGGGTGGTTTATAACATTTAACTTTTGACTTTTCAATCTCAATTATAGAAATTGATGATTCAATTTTTGAGGAATATATTTTCATAGCAAATAAATTATAATTTATTATTTTATATAGGCATGAACAGTTATTATTACATCGGATATACCAGTATCCTATATAGAAGGCAGAGAATCGGCAACGCTGTCTCGTATCTTTCTCCCCTGCCATTATTATAACGTGTACCTTTTACTATAGTGAGGTCCACGTTATAATGGCAGTGCACAATTGACAATACTGTTGCTGTCCTTTTCTATCATACAACAAAACAGATAGAGCTATCTCTCTCTAGCTTTGCAATGTTGTCAGTTTGCCAAAATATTTTATTTTAACTTTTGACAGTGACTGTACAAAAGTAGACTAACAATTCTCAGCCGCCATTTTTTTCCTTCATTTTATCAAAATACTTTGGAACACAAGTCGTATAATTGATTTAAAATGTATTTTTGAAACAATTAAATAATTTTTAGACATTACCGTATGAGAAACACAAATTAAAATACCTGAAATGACATTTAAAAAGTTAATAACCAACCATCATAGACTTTATTCATGCTTCAGTTAGCCTACACGTTTAGGTTAGACCTACTCGTACCGGTATAAATAATAATTGAAAGCTTATTTCAGAATTATTTCCAATGAGATTACTTTTTTTAAAAAGCATTTCTATTTTTCTATAATTTTTTTATAGAAATTGTAATAGAATACCTACCAAATAACTCAATTTCTGTAGTTTTGAAACTCAGATTGGTGTATCACAGCTTTTTAAATTAGCCGCCATTTCAGATTTGTATAAAAATAAAAATGTGATCTCAGTTATGAAAGCAAATTTTTTGAATCAAATTATGAAAAATATATTTTCTTGATTAATTTGAAATTAAATTGATTATTTTATCAAGGAAATGATAATTATTATTAGATCAAATTTAATGGGATGAATTGAGTAACAGCTGTGTACAGTGTACACTCAGTGGCAAAATGGAGAGACTTGGCAACGTTTTTCTCCTATCTTTCTTCACTGCCATTATTATAACGTGTAGGTACCTTACTATATGTGATTTACTCTGCTACCATACAAAAAGGTCATGAAACAGCCATTAAAGGTCATCAAAGTGAGAGGTCATAAAATAAAATGAAAATCACATAAATATACAGTAGCCTCTCTCTTATCCGGACTCATCGGGACTGAGGCCAGTCCGGATAACGTTTTTTCCGGTTAAACCGATGTTCCCTAAAAGTCGTTAAATTGGTACACATATTTCATAGTTTATAAGCCAATAATGACTTTTACGTAAAAAATAATAAAACTAGATGCTTTATTATGATATCTGTGAACACAAAACACAAGAAAATAGTCTTTCCCACGAGAAAAGTTGTAACAGCAGTTTCCATTTCCTGCCAATCCAGTCCGGTTGAACCGATGTGCTGATAATTATTTTCTGGTTAAAGAGATGTCACTTCCGTGGAGTGTAGTCCGGTTAAACCGATGTCCGGTTAAAAGGTGTCCGGTTAAGAGAGAGGCTACTGTACCGGATTATATTGACCACCTACTTCCGGTTTTGCACACCGGAAGTAACATGGAGCTCTTAGACACGTCATTGACATATTAGTGAGAGGATTTCTGCTGCTTTCAGCTTAAAAGATCAGTCCCATACTCACCAGGTTCCCAGACAAGCCTGAACTCTGACACTTGATGAATGTTGAGCAAGGAGAAAGAAGAAGAAGAAGAAGAAGAAGAAGAAGAAGAAGAAAAAGAAGAAGGAGAAAATGAAAAAGAAGAAGAAAAAGCAGAACAAGACAGAACAAGAGGAAGAAGAAGTGAAAGGAGAAGACGGAGAAGAAGAGGAAGAAACTCTGACACTTGATGATTGTTGAGCAAGGAGAAAGAAGAAGAAGAAAAAGAAGAAGAAGAAGATGAAGAAGAACAACAACAAAGTAAATTCAGGGTTTTCCTTGAGATCTGTTTACATTAGTTGTTTCTCAAATTTCAAAGATCAGTAAAGATTGGAATACAATAATCATGGACCGGTTTTCAAGTCTGAGGCCGTAGGCCGAGGACTAGAAAAGATTGAGAGCCGGAAAAACATTTTTGCCCATGGTGCGAACGCTATTTTTCGCCACACACAAAAATAAACAATATATATATGAGAATAGTTGTTTACTAAGCACTTCCGAAAGCAGAAGTGGAAGGTGATAGCTCTAGCAAATCTGAGGTAATCTGAATATCAGGAAATTGTCCAAGTATTTTTATTTTTTATTCTGATTTGTCTGAATAACCTAAAAGATAATGTTCAATTATGTGGGAGGTTGAGTTTATACTTTTTTATTCTTTCAAATGACAATAAGATGATATTATTATAATGTTTTAATTATTGAATAATTAACACAAATAATGAAATGTTTTTTGATCACCTTTCTTAGTTCCAGGTTAGCGGCTGGAAAGGGCACTCTTTCCGGCCTAGGCTGGAAAGAAACCTTTTCTGACGTCAGACGATAGTCGTCTGTAAACAATGTCTTTCAGATCTACGTAGGGACTGGTAAACAGCTGCTTTCTGTGCAGTGTGGCGAAAAATGAATACTTTGGATTAACGTCCGTATGCAGATACACAATTTAAACGGAGAAATGTCAGCTGTTCGTTTAAACCCCGTATGAAAGACATTATGATAAATGCAACCTTATCTACAAGTAAACGTGGTTTAGTGTTAAACGTAGTGTCAGCATATGACCCTAAGGGCCGTTTGCACAGTGTAAGTTTAAACTAAAGCTTGAACCAAATCTGGATTTTTTTTTTGGTTTAAACTAAAATACCGTTTGCACAGTATCAGTTTTAACTCTGTATTGAGTTTAAACTCTGGGAAAGTTTAAACCTCCAAAGTAGGAGGTTTAAATCAAATAATTTGGATTAACTTGAAGTATTTTGATTGTATAAACCACTTGATAGAAATTAAGACAATTTTTAACAGTGGTCTTCAATTAGAAAACATGTTTTTAATAACACATAAATGAGATATATTGCTTTCGAGAGATTTCTAGTAAACGAGGAAGACCATAGTAGATTCAAGCGTAACAAAATAACTTTTTTATCTTTCATTCTAAAATATATTTGCTGGTGCCAACTAAACGTAAGTTTTCAAAGAATTTCTTGATCGCTTTTCACTTTTAGAATCGTACAGCTTACTAATAGTTCTGTGGATTTTGAACAAAAACAAGAAAATACTAAAATAGTAGCTACATAACCTCAATTTACTGATGGTTTGTAAACAAATAATAAATTTCCTGTAAAAATCAGTCTTCCTGATATTATAAACGATGACATTCTATTACCAACTTAACGCTAAACTACTTTAACTTAAACTGGATTAGTAAATGCACTGTGAAAACCGATTCAAGTTTAAACTTTCGGATTAACTTAAACTTGATTAACTTAATCGACTTTAGCAATCTATACTGTGCAAACGGCCCTAAGTTGAGTAATTCGATCATGATAACGAATACTACAGTTTGTTGAATTAATAAATAAGTTTCCAACCATTTTTCCATTTTTCCTCAATCATCTTTCACCCAAGTCCATTTATTATCGAGTCTGACAGTTTTCCCTGGAAGATACGTTGCAAAAAACTAAGACGCTTTTGAAGATGGCTTCCAAATCACGTCGCAAGACTCTGGGGTCCAGCTTACTTAGCTCAGGTGTATTCCACTGATTGTGAACGTGTATCATTTTCAATCGCTGTTTCGAGCATCTGGCAAACAAAGCTGGTAGCTGTTTTTCTTTCCCGAATTTTTTTTCTTCTTCTTCTTCTTCCTGTTCCTGTTCTTCTCCCTCTTCCTCTTCTACGTCTCACTTTGTTTTTCCCTCATCTTGTTTTCTTCTTGTCCTTGCAGACCCATCTTTTTTCTGTCTCACTCTCTCTCTCTCTCTCTCTCTCTCTGTTGTTTACAAACGACACAATCATTCCTTGCCATCACTTCCCAACTCCCACAACCAATTTCCAGAATTTGTTATTATTCTGGAGATATATGTTGTGCGCCTTGCTGGAAGATTCGCTATATCCATTGAGATATGACATTGATTTATTATTGAGTCACGCGCCAAGAACGGTTTAATAAAAAGGCCTACTGTGGGTACAAGGCCGGGCGAGCTAAGTTGGCATTACTGCATTCAATAACACGTTTTTCACCAATGAAGACTCAATTCTTCTTGTTATCTCCTGCATTACACAATCATAACTTTTCCCTATTTTTATTTCGTGGATGAAACATATTCTATTCAAGCGGATAAATCTAAATAGTGATAAGTCCTAAATAGTGTTTTTGTCTTTTCGGTCTCAAAATTTTATAGTTTTTTTTCAAAATTTGGAATTTTTCTAATTAAGGGTCGTTTGCACAGTGTAAGTTTAAGCTAAAGCTTAAACCAAATCTGGATTTTTTTTGGTTTAAACTAAAATTCTGTTTGCACAGTATCAGTTTAAACTCTGGGAATGTTTAAACCTCCAAAACAGGAGGTTTAAACCAAATAATTTGGATTAACTAGACATCTGTAAAATATGATGGGGAAACAGCTAATAGTCAATTACTTTTTGACGTTTGTTTTTAATGTTTCTGTAGACGATAATAATTATTTAGGTTATAGTGAATCATTATTGATAGAATTGACAGGAATTGATAGAAGTTTTCAATGCGATTGATGAAGATGACTGTGAAGAAATTTTTAAACTGAGAAAAATTGGGCAAAATACGAATCATTTAAATTTCTGGTATGAGAGAGAATTTTTTAACGGTATTCTTTAGTAAAGCAAGTGCCAATTTAGTATTCGATTAAATAAGCCACTTGATAGGAAATAAGACAATTTTTATCAGTGATTTTTGATTAGAAAACATGTTTTTAATAACACATAACTGAGATATTTTGCTTTCGAGAGATTTCTAATAAACGAGGAAGTCCGTAGTAGATTTTCATAACAAAATGAGGTTTTTATCTTACATTCTAGATTATATTTTTTGGTGCCAACTAAATATAAGTTTATTTCCAATAGTAATATAGAATTTTATAATTTTATGAAGAATTTCTTGATCGCTTTTCACTTTAATTACCGTACAGCTTACAGCTCTGTGGATTTTGAACCAGGAAATAGTAGCTACATAACCTCAATTTACTGATGGTTTAGCAAATTTCCTGTAAAAATTACCTTTCCTGATATTATAAACGATGGCATTCTATTACCAACTAACGCTAAACTAGTTTAACTTAGACTGGATTAGTGAATGCACTGAGAAAACCGATTCAAGTTTAAACTTTCAGATCAACTTAAACTGGATTAGCTTAATCGAGTTTAGCAATCTATACTGTGTAAACGGCCCTAATTGTGATTAATTAAATGTAATTTAGAAGTATTTTTTTAAATTAAAAATGATTTTTATGTGTTTTGAATTTCAAATTGAGTGTGTAATTGAAGAATGTTAAGTGACACATAACCTAGCTACAATTGGACTGTTGTATAAATCAGAATTGGAACCGTTTTGGGCTTATAAGCCTGTCGTACTTTTCTGTAAGTTGTGTAATTCTGAATAATTGAATAAATAACCCGTGTTCTGCAAGGGTCTAATCAAAAACTTGACCTACTGTAATATTGAAAAATTAAAAATAGGTCTATTACCATCCTCGGTAAATTAAGAATCTATATACAAAATTCCAACAGTTCAGTAGTTAAGACGTGATGATACGTCATTCGCGAATTTCCTATCTGGTACACGTACAGGATGGGAAATTCACGAATGACGCATCATCTGAACTGTTAACTTCAAATTTTGCAAATAGATTGATAATTCACCGAGGATAGTTGTTATGGATCTATTCTGAATTCTTCAAGATTTTTTTTTTTGAAATGATATCAAATCAAATTTTATTCACCAACTAACAACAGTTTTACATGAAAATGAATTAATAATTTGTAGTTAAATAATTGGCGTGGCTAGAAAAAGAAATTTTGTGCTCTAGCCACGAGTTCAAAACATTTCTTACCTATATTTTTACATGATTTTAGAATTAATACAGCTCTTTATAATATAATCCAGACCAGTACAATACATATAGACAAATAAAAATAAAAATCATATACTTAATGTAATATAATTAATCATATATAATATAACCAAGATACTTCAAATATTTTAAATAGCACTAGAATTTCAAACTAGACTAGTGGACATTTGCATACTTCAATAAACATTATTAATAATATTATACATACGGTATTTAAGAAAAATTGAAAAATATGTCTCAGTTTGTCAAGTATTTAATTGGATCGTTGCGGAGCACGGGGTACCTGCTAGTTGAAAATAAAAGGCGAAGTGATAAATGGGAAGAGATGACGTCATACATCTCCACGTCGCATAGCATAAATAGTTTGAAGTTGACTGAATTCATTAGCTATTGCATGGAGAAATGATAATTGAAGCATTGAGTGGAGTACTACAGGGGTGGGTTCTCAATGCACAGGCAAATATTGTAAGCCTGTTATGGCGGTATAGATGATATTTATGCGTGGGGAACCAGGTGTGGGCTAAGTGCAACTAAAAGCAGAAGCGAGTGCCACCGCCAACCCACTCGCATTCAACGCCCTACTTCATAAACTACCTCTGTTTAAAAACCGTACCGTACCGAGTCTTCCAGGTTCCTGGTCAGACTCTACACTAGTAGTTCTGTGAACAGTAGACCTCGTGCAGTTATAAAACAGAGTCTTCACTTGATTCTTTATTGATTCATGCAATTAGTACATCATCAAAATGATAGGGAGAGAAAAAATAAGGTAACCTTTTGCTATTCCTCTCCCAAATTTAGATAAGGTTGCAAATAGTCCGAAATGGGTTGCAGCTGTTCACTTTCAGAATATTCAGTCCTCAATTATTTTTTCAAAGTAGATTTTCAAATTTCCTTCTTCTCTTTTTATCATCTCTCCTCTAGGCCTACTCCGCACTCCTCTTGAATTGAATTGAAAAAATCTTTAATTATTAATCAACGAAAATCCTAAATAAATGCTGTGAATCACCCCGAAGACTTCTGCTACTGCAGACATTGACAACAGGGTTAACAGCTAGATGGAAATTCGATGAGAACAGTTCCACTATAATAGTAGTAGTTACTACTATCCAAAAATTAGTTGCCAGCCCGGGAATAGAACCAGGTACCTCCCAATTGCTAGTCAGGAATGCTTACCCTTACACCAAACTGACAATCATTTTATACGAAGCCATAGCGGCCAACCAGCTTACAGATGGAATTAAATAGAGAATGCATTTATTCAAATGCTAATTAATATATAATTAGCATAGTCTTCGGAGTGATTTAAAGCATTTATTAAGGATTTTCGTTGATTAATAATTATATATTAATTAGCATTTGAGTAAATGCATTCTCTATTTAATTCCATGTGAAAAATCTTTATTCATAAACATGTGAAAATACATATATGAATAGTGTCAGAGAATACTAAGGAATATATCCTAAATACTGATTACAAACAAATGTCATACACATAAAATATTATATATTAACGAATACAGGGAGTAATCCTACCAGAAATGCATTTAACTTAATACCAAACCATTGAGAATTTCCTCTAAGAATAATTCCAATCTCTATTTACGGTAAAGTGCTGAAGAGAAGGGTACCCTCGATACCCCTGCTGAGAAGGGACATCCATAAGTCCAAACTTCACCGTTTCATGTGGAAACATTACAGTAATATCTTAATATCCGCATATATCATCATATTTCTCTACTCAATATTATTGTGAAACTCTTGTTCACTTTTAAAATTCAGTCCTCAATTATTAAATAATTAGATTTTTGAATTTTATATGCTCCAAAACCAAACATAGAAGAAATATTTCACATCATTATCACTAAAATAATAAATATTCACATATTAAATAAATAATTTTGCAGGACAAAAAATCAAACTTAATATTCTTTCTCCACTGTCATTATAATGTGGACCTCACACATAGATCAGTATTGATCAGTTTGAAGTCGCAACAGTGATGAATTTCTCATGCATTTGAATGAGAAATTCAATTTCCCATGAATTTCCATCACAAATATATTATATAACACATTCATTGTTATGAATATTGTTTATAGTGTTGCCAACCATACTTCGCTCATTGAATGGATGAATATTGCAAGAACAATCGTTCACAACGGTGAAAACAAAATAAATTGTGAAATTTATTGTTCCACCGAGGAGGAAAATTGAATGCTATTGTTTTGAGTTTGAAAAGAGCGCTGAAACGTACAGAGTGGATCGGCACATTGTTAACTTGCTGAGTGTTTTTCATCCTGCCTTATTTTTCCAGTTCAATCGATCCGTTGGTGCGAAATGACACGCGTTAAAAGGTAATCATCGGAATCATTGACTTCTAGAGAGATATTAGTAACAACTGAACATATTTTTCCCCTAATAACTAGATTGTTTACAAAGATCACATTGAAATAGGTGATTGGTGATACCCAACAATCGGGTCACGCTTTGTCATACCATTGCTTCCTCTTCCTTGCTTGATTTGCTTTAAACTATACTCCATATTTTTCTGCTGAGTATACAAAGCTTGCTGTCTACAAAGTTACATGGTCTTCAAGATCACATTAAAATACGTGATTGGTGATCCCTGAAATCAAGTTCACGCTTTTTTTTGATTTGCTCTAAATTTTATTCTATATTTTTCCCAAAATTGATTTCCTCTTCGCTTTTTATCACAAGTCCAATATTGTTTGGTCGCTTTTCCATAACATCTAGTTTTCCATCCTCTGCAACCATATTCTCCTATATTCCCTTGTTGTTTGTTTATAATAATTGTAGGATATGAGATTGTAGCGATGGTAATTCTATTTTGACGTATGATATTAATTCAAAAAGCAACATAGTTATCTCAATAAATAAACAAGTTAGTTTTTACGAGAAAAGATCAATGTATAGTACAAGAAAATGTAAAATGTTATTGTGTGAAACTAATGGAAGTTTTATTGATTTGTAACAGGATATTGATTTATAGAATAATATCCTACATAATTGTACTTCAGGAGATTTACTACCAGAGAGTACAGGATGGAATCCATTCTAGGAAGTTTTCACATGAATTTAAAACCCATTTATTTTGTTTTTTCTCAAAAAGGTCGTTCTGTGGTGTAGTGAAGCAAAGTCTTCTCTATTTCTCGTATTATATCTATCTGAGTATCAGCATTACTAGTCATAGTCACTTGACATACATAATCACTTCATAGATATGAACACAGGGAACTTTAGTATACCTAGTTCTTTAGAATGGTCTCTACATGACTCTATTGGCATAATTCCTTTGCCCTAACAACGTTTGATCTCTGTAGGCAACTTTTTTTTAATTGCGGATTATGCCCACATGAGGTTTTGGCTTTGTGCGTGGGTAATGGGAAGTGAAAGGATTAGTAATGAGATGATCAAACGTTCATGCCTAATCCATGGGATTCGAACCCACAACCAGGTAGCAATAGCAGACTGTAGGGTGCAACGCCTTAAGGCTGTGCAAAGGCTAAAAATAAACTTTCTACTGGTGATATTCATCAAAGTTTTTTCATTTGTATATCATGAAGCTATCAAAATGAAAAAGGTTTCTCGGAAAACATTTTTTTCCCGATCATTACTTTTTGAGATACAAGCGCCTAAAGTTTAAATTTTTGGGACAGAATATTTCAAGTTCGGTAGGAGACAAATCCACGAGATTTAGAGGATAGAATCTTCATTATATTGTTGATCTAGTTGAACAATTTTTTTTAAATATTGATTTTTGAAAAAGTGTTTCAATTTGCCAAAAATAACTCAACTGAAATTTATTTTTGGTCATTTCTAGTAAATTGAATAACTTTCTCAAAAATTGATATTTTCAGAAAATTTTTGTTCTATTGAATCAACAATACCATTAAGAATCTATTCTTCAAATGTCATGGATTTATCTCTTACCGAACTTGAAATGTTCTGTTCCAAAAATTTAAACTTTAAGCGCTTGAATCTCAAAAAGTAATGACAGGAAAAAAATGTTTTCCCGAGAAACCTTTCCCATTTTGATGGATTCATGATATACAAATGAAAAAACCTTGAAAAATATCACCAGTAGAAAGTTTATTTTTAGCCTTTGCACAGCCTTAAGGAGTTGCACCCTACAGTCTGCTAGTGATACCTGGTTGCGGGTTCGAATCGCGCCGAGTCCCATGGATTAGGGATGGGAAGGGATTAGGGAACTTAGGCATGGATTTGTATATTATGAAGCTATCAAAATGAAACTTTTTCATTTTGATAGCTTGATAATATACAAATCGAAAAACTTTGAAAAATATCACCAGTAGAAAGTTTATTTTCAGCCTTTGCACAGCCTTAGTCAACTGGGCTATCTGGCCGAAACTGAATCCGTCCAAATTTTTCTGATACGACCCACCCCACACAATAATAGCATAACGGTTTTGTGACATTATGAGTGAGTGGTAACCTGCCAGTGTCAGTTTGGAGATAAATCAAACCAAACTTAAATAGATACCAATCAAAAAGACAGAATCAAACAGACATTTTTGGAATCGATGGTTTAATTATTATTTAAAGAAAATCCTAAATAAATGCTGTAAATCACCCCGAAGATCTCTGCTACTGCAGACATTGACAACAGGGTTAACAGCTAGATGGGAATTCGATGAGAACTACTATCCAAAAATTATTTGCCAGCCCGGGAATCGAACCCGGTACTTTCGGGGTGATTTACAGCATTTATTTAGGATTTTCGTTAAATAATAATTATATATTAATTAGCATTTGAATAAATGCATTCTCTATTAAATTGCATCTGTAAAATCGATGGTTTGTCGGAGTGCAAACGCCAGATGTGATCCTGTGATCCTCCTACAGAGCTGAGAATTAAATTGAAGAGGAATGAGACTTTGGAAAACTTTCCGATTTCGGAGTTGATTTTGCTTGTATTCAGAGGTGAATGTACAGACGCCGACTGATAAATGAAAGGTTTTTCGCCTGCCAACGCAAAAAGCCCACATCATGTGTCGCCATTCTATTGATCTACTGTGAGGTCAATGATATTGAGATAAACCACCATGTGTCCACTTGAGAAAACTTGTCAAGCGAAAGATATAGGAGATGAGATGTGCATGTGCTGCACGGGAAAAATGATGAAAAAGTTTAGGCCAGCCAACACCAATCTAAACAAAGTAATTAAATCTTCCGCTTATATGTGATAATTGGACACTTATAAAACAAGAACAACAGTTTTCTAAATGACGGGGCTTTTACATTATTAGTCAAGTTTCCTTGGATTCAAGTTTTCTTGACGTTTGTGTGAAATGAATGTATTTTAAGAACAGAAACTTAAAACCTCTATTACAATATGGACTCTTCTTCAAGTTTTGTTGATTCAACTAGATGTTCGACTTTTGGATTCAAACTGAATCTTGAAGGTACAATCATAGAGGAACAATAGCGTAAGTAGATATCCCATGGTATAGGGCGTTTATGTCGCAACTTTTACTGTTATCTCAAGCCGATAGTTCATGTAATTCTTTCCCGTGAAGCTGTGTGACTCACATAGTCTCTCATATTGTGCCGTTCATACACTCTCACCGCAACAAAACAGTAGAAATCGAAAATAATCAACAGTAATCGGCTTGAGATAACAGTAAAAGTTGCGACATAAACGCCCTATACCATGGGATATCTACTTATGCTATTGTTCCTCTATGGTACAATCCAACCTTTAGATGGAAAAATGAGATTGAAACAGTTGTCAGTCAATGCAGAATGTATAAAAACAGCTAGACAGAAAAGTATGATATGATGCAAGAAGAGTCAGAACTGATTTCTGAATTCTAGTCCCTTGAGTTCCCAGATTCTATAGTGTCCAATCACATATAAGAAATGATATGAAATATGAATACTACTTAGTCACAATAGCACATTGTCACCACAATCATCCTTCCATGATTTCTTTGTTTGAATGTTTTTTAAAGCTTCCGAGCGACTCAACAAGGTATAGAAATTTTCAGAATTTATAACACTTAACACAAAAAAATCTGGTGTGGCGCACTCACACAACTTTCCTTGCCGTTATGAAAATTGATCACCTGACGCTAGTGTTCACGCGCATCTCAAGTCTACTAATTTTAAGATCTGAGCCAGCTGGTGACAGGACAATAGCGCTGCAGACACACGAAGTCTGATATCTCTTCATAGTGAATGATTTAATAGAATCAACAGTTTGCAATTATTGAATAATCTTATTTTCTCGAATTTCGAGCTTATTTTCAATTTTAGGTGGAAATGTTACTGGACATTAATTGTAGAGATTTTTATGCTCAATCTTTTCCACTTGAAAGTTTATGTTCAAATTGTATCTGAAGCCTGATAATTGAGAATCAGAAATAAAACTTTGCATAGATGGGGTGGTGCTCCTGAAATTTTTACAGATATAAGACTTGTGTCAGTTGATAGAGCTTATCAATGACTATTTTAGGTATGAATTTGATCAAAATCGTTAAAGCCATTTTCGAGAAAATCGCGCAAAAACCCTGTTCTTGTAAACATTTTCGCCATTCAGCCGCCATCTTGAATTGCATTTGATCGAGTTCGATCGTGTCGGATCCTTATAGTGTAAGGACCTTAAGTTCAAGTGATTCTGTTAATTGGGGGATGATATATCGTGTACACAGACGCACATACACTCATACATATACACACACACACACCCTGACCAATACCCAAAAACCACTGTTTTGGACTCAGGGGACCTTGAAACGTATAGAAATTTAGAAATTGGGGTACCTTAACTTTTTTTGGAAAGCTACACTTTCCTTACCTATGTACGGCAAGGAAAGTAAAAAAGAAAATATATCACACAAAGGAAGCCATTCTACACACATACTCTTCCGTGGTATAGAATACGCCATCCATCTTATCAACTTCTTCCCAAAAACATTATTTTCGATATTCACAATTTTTCAAATGAGTAGGAAGTTCCCTTATTAATTTGAGACCCATATATGTTGTTTTTTTTCAAATGAGTCACACATTTATCAACAAATATAAATAAGTGTTTATAAAGCCTCAGGAGCACCAACTAGTACTGGCGTGAAAATGGTACTAGAGAGCCGCCGATGCATTCGATATGTTGATTGAGTTGATTCCTGAGCCATGTAGGGGAAATATGTCATTAATTATGGCCACAGTTGGCACCAGTTGATTAATTACGCGGCTCTCACCCCTCACTGGGGGTATCTCACCCCCCCAGGCCCCGTGAAGGGGTGACGACCCCCATTGCCGGCCACAAAACCCGGATGCTACACGCCGGTCAGCTCACAAAAAGTAACAATCGATTACAACTAACACTAAAATAAGATAAATGGCAGTTGAAACACTCATTACAAATGCCACGGAATGTTGGCCGCTATAGTGAGGTCCATGTTATAATGGCAGTGGAGAAAGATAGGAGAACAGCGTTGTCACTACCTCGTTTTGAGGATAGCTGATAATATTGTTCAACTGCTGTTATTGGATAACTGTTCATTATTTTTAAAAATAATCAATTATGTTTTTCCGTCAAGAAAATATATTTTTCCATGATTAAATAATACATTTTTATGATTTGGATTCAATATTTTGACAATTAATTGTATTCCTACATAGTTAAATCACGGCCTGGCTAAGCTGCGTAGCAAAAGAAGGATAGCGCTATCTGTTTTGTCGAATGGTAGACAAGGATAGCAACACCAATGTTAATCAAATACTGCCATTGTAACGTGGACCTCACTAGTAGCGCTCCACTCGACCATTTCCACAACTAAACGACGCTGCAATAAAAGTAAATTCCATTATCACGACTCCCGGATTTTTAGGTTCACTTTATTTGAACAGAGTGACAAATGAATCCAGTGTGACCACTACTTTGTAACAGTGGCGCGAAAAAAGCCGACCAAAAATGTGTTGTCACATAATGTGTGTGGTAGGCCTCTCCTTCACCAGGCCTGTAGTGAGTGAGGTGCACGTTATAATCGCAGTATTTGATCAACATTGGTGTCGCTACCCTTGTCTATTATTCAACAAAGCAGATAGCGCTTTACTTTGCTAGCTCAAAAAATCTGGTGTGGTACACTCACACTACTTTCCTTGCTCATTGATCTATAAGCCTCATTCTTAAACGAGGATAATCTAGGGGAATAACATTATGCCGATTGGCGGCTAAATAATTTTATTAAAACTACAATTATACTATTGTTATTGTTTTCAGAGTACATTTTCCTTTGTTTGAATTATGAAATTTAATGATTTTTTAAAAGTTGTCAAAACAGCTGTTCTACAAATAAAATATCGACGTGTGTTCTTTTGAATAAACTGCTCTGGTAGGTGGGTACCTCAAGCACGAGAAGGAGGTTACAAAGTAAATTTCTCAAGAATGGGGTGGACCCCCTGTTAGTTTTTCAGGAAGGAAACTCATGCTAGTTTATAGAGCTGATATATAACTATACAGGTTATGAAATCGGTCAAGTCATTTTTGAGAAAATCGTGAAAAACATGTTTTTATTTTGCGATTATCCGCCATTTTTCTCAAGAATATTACGGAGCTCCTGCAATTTTCCAATAAATGAGACTCATGTCAGTTGATAGGGCTTATAAATAGCTATCCATGGTAAAAATTTGAAGAAAATCGTTAGAGCCGTTTTCGAGAAAACCGTGAAAAACATGGTTTTTTAGTGATTATTCGCCATTTTTCTCAAGAATATTACGGAGCTCCTGCAATTTTCCCAGAAATGAGACTCAAGTCAGTTGATAGGGCTTATAAATAGCTATCTAGGGTATAAATTTGAAGAAAATCGTTAGAGCCGTTTTCGAGAAAACCGTGAATAACATGGTTTTTTAGTGATTATCCGCCATTTTTCACAAAAATATTACGGAGCTCCTGCAATTTTCCCATCGCCATCTTGAATTGAATTTTATTGAATTTCTTATTGTCGGGTCCTCATGGTATAAGGACGTTAAGTTTAAAATTTCAAGTCAATCGGTTGATTAGGAATGGAGTTATCGTGTTCACAGACATACACACATACACACATACACATATACACACATACACACACACACACACACACACACACACACACACACACACACACACACACACACACACCACACACACACACAACACACACACACACACACACACACACACACACACACCACACACCACACACACACACACACACAACACACACACACACACACACACACACACACACACACACACACCACACACACACACACATACACACAGACCAACACCTAAAAATCATGTTTTTGGACTCAGGGGACCTTGAAACGTATAGAAAACTTGAAATTTGGGTACCTTAATTTTTTTTGGAAAGCAATACTTTCCTTACCTATGGTAGTAGGGCAAGGAAAGTAAAAATCGATATGTGTGAAGCTTGAGCCTTTTTTTCCTCTATTATTGTACACTAGTAGGTAACCCGTGCTTCGCAAGGGTCTATTTTAAAACTTTGCAAACTGAAAACTTGACGTAATAAAAAAATATAAATTTGAAAATAGGCCTATAACCATCCTCGGTTAATAAAGAATCTTTATGCAAAATTTCAAATCAATCAGACCAGTAGTTCAGACGTGATAATGCGTCAAACAATTTGAATCACACAGCCTTTTGTTTTCCCAAACAAAATACCTAAAATATTCGTTTCTCTGCGAATTTGTGTCTGATAGTACATTAAAACTGAAGAATATAAATTATCACTTATTTTATTGGGATCTATTCATGTTTTCCATATGAAATTCAATGATAGGCCTACAGCATGAAGACTATGTCCATTTCAGATGGAATTAAATAGAGAATGCATTTATTCAAATGCTAATTAATATATAATTATTATTGAACGAAAATCCTAAATAAATGCTGCAAATCACCCCGAAGACCTCTGCTACTGCAGACATTGGCATCAGGGCTAACAGCTAGATGGAAATTCGATGAGAAGTTGCCAATTAGTTACTAATTTTTGGATAGTAGTTCTCATCGAATTTCCATCTAGCTGTTAGCCCTGTTGTCAATGTCTGCAGTAGCAGAGGTCTTCGGGGTGATTTGCAGCATTTATTTAGGATTTTCGTCCAATAATAATTATATGTCCATTTCATTTGTACTGGTGGCAAAATTTTACATTAAAAATAATCATTTGATAAAATCCTAGTTCAATATTGTAATGAGAACAGATTCCTTAAAAAATAATTGATAATAATACGTTTCAAGGGAAAAATAAAGAACAAAATAATTGGGAAGAATCGGGGGATTCGAACCGAGGAACCATCGCTCCGAAAGCGAGCGTTTTACCATTACGCTACACGCCTCCGTTTGAAAATGATTGTCTTGTAACAGCATTATAACCTTCTCAAAACACACTTCTGGGCTACAACAATGACAATATAGCCTATGACGTAAATGGAACTTCATGTACGGTAGCATGAATGAAATTTGAACATTAATTCTGAAAAATCTGGAAGGAAAATTGAAATTTGGACTTCGAGGTGCACGAGATTGATATTTTTAGAATATATGTGCAAAATTTAGAGATCTAAATCATTCCCGTTTTTCTGGTATGCAATTCACAAGTTGACATGTTTTGATGCAAACAAACGAACACACGAACAAACACAACCCTACTCTCTCTTATTATAATATAGATATCAACACTTTCAAAAATCTATACTTGGTAGTGAATATGAGGTATCATTCGATGCTCCGTGAATTTTGAATCTTGAATTTCGAATTCCCACGTCACCATGAATCTGAAATTCTAAAGTGTTGTGAAAGTCTGTAAAAGCTGAAGCAGCGGGAAGATTCACTTTTCAGTTGGTACTCAAGTGGAGAATTCATCTGCTTGTGGTGTTACACAGCATAATGAAAATGTGCTTTTTATTCCACCCCAGTCCTGAAATGATATGGGAGGAGTACCAGTATAACGTTGGCAAGCCCGTATTTCAATTCTTTCGAGTAATGGAAGTAATTTTAATTTGCGAGAGACAGTGTTTTGTCAAAGGAATGGATGACAAGGCGGCATAAGAGATTGAAATGAGGAAATGTGTGTGTGCTAGTGGGTAGGAAAAGAATGAAATGTTGGAGAGAGACGGAAAGTGGAAGAAAATAGGTTTTGTGATTTTGTATAGGCGTCCTTTCCGATCTTAACTTCTCAACATCATCTTCTCTAAACAGAACTCCAAACTCCACCTTCAGGTATCCGATACTTGTTTCTCTCACTCAGTATCTCCCTTCTCGTTAGGCTGTGTTCAACACGATATGGCACCCATTATGGAAAGTAAACTTATAAAACCCCATCTATTTTGCACTTAAATGATTCCGCAAGGATATGGAACGTGCTTTTCTGTGTTGCTTTGGGCGGTATAAAGGGTTGAAAGCGTGAGCTAGCGTTAAGTGGATTAGCGTGAAGAAACAAGTAGAGTGTGGATCAGCTATCCACCTGTAAGTCACTCCACCATACTTCACATTTATTTACTACACCAGCTACAATTGTTGAGCCATATACACACACAACAGAATAAAAAATCTGGTAAGTCTAGATTTTGGAAGATTTATTGAACTCAAGTATACTGCAATCGTAATAGAAGTGGCGAACGAGATTTCATAATATAATAACAATTATTTTGACAACATAACTTCTTATCGAAAATTTGGAGAGGAATGGTACAGGCTCAGCCTATTTTCCCTCCATGGTCATGAATATATTCATGGTCATATATATATTATTATGATTATAGTATTTGCAAATAAATGATTATAGTATTTGCAAATAAATGAATACAATATCATCTCGGAGCTGCTATATATCATCTTGGTTTCCCTCTCATCTTGAGTGGAGAACTCCTTGATCACCCCGATAGTTCAGGAAAAAATGTCTTTGGAATGTATCTTTTCATTCCATTCTATTTATGTTTCAACCTGTAAAGCAGTCGTTAGGTCATGTCAGAGGCCCTGAAATTGATCAGTTGCGACCTGAAAACTCTGACACCAGACCTGAGCCAGCCAGGTCACTCGATATTATTATTATTATTATTATTATGTTTCAACTTTCATTTCTCATCCCTTTCCTATTTTTCTTCAACTTATTTTTATCTTAATGTTATTCTATTTCCATCTTCCAACTATTCCAGGATGGCAAACTCTTAAAGTTCGGTACTTCTCCGTTCAAGATTAATAAGAAATCATCACTTCTTCTACTACAGTATCTACAGTATTCTCGAGTTCAAGCATCTTCCAGACTTATAAAGATTTATACATTCATTCGTTATAGAGAGAAGTCTCTTCAAACATGTCTCCTACACGAAGATAATCAAAACTGAATAAACGAGCATTGATTAACTACAATATTTGACTACTAATATTGTAGAGAATTTATCAAGATTCATTTCTGAATAGTTAGTCATGTCGGTTGAACGCATTTTTCTCAAGATATGAGCGTGTAAGCAAAACATTCAAAAATGCAACTTTTAAACCATCATCATCCCTTTAGCACATGGGGTAGGGATGGGGACTTTTGATATGTTCACCCCCCAACTGGTCCCAACAAAGCTGCAAAGTCAAAAATTGTGTTCAAAACATTCTCTCCAAATTCATTTGGTTTATTTTTGCATAAATGAAGATCTCACACTCAACACTGAAGCTGCTTTAACATACGTGGGGATGTGCGTAAACATGTGAAATTATACATCAAATTGAAGAGAATTTGATGCTCTATAAGCTCATGATCAGTATGTATTTTTCCCATCGATATTCAAAAAGTTATAAGAGCAAAAAATTGAAGGAAAATGTGTTTTTATGAAAAATATCATATCTTTTGGAGCGGATATCTCGAAAAATGGAAGAGATTTATAGAAAAAGTTGTGAGATCAATATTGTGGGAAATTATGTAAGCTTTAATTTCCTATAGAATAGTCATGTCTGTAAAATGCATAATTTTCGAGTTTTATGCGAGATACCAAAAATGGTACCTTTGAACCACCCCCACCACCTTAGCACAGGGGGTAGGGGTGGGGACTTTTGATATGTTTACCTCCTCACTACCCTAAACAGAACTGCGGGGTCATAAATTGTCTTCCAAACTTTTCCCTGTATACCCTTTTTCGAGCATTCATTGCCTGGACTATAATAATCGAATGTTTCTGAATGAATTCTGAACATTTATACATCTACGAGTCCGAATTTTATCAACTGAGATAATATTACACTTGAAAGATCGAAGACTATGTTACTGAACTTAATGATGATATTTTTTACAAGCCGAGATGAAATGTAAATTGGGGGAAATGGAATTAAGCTTTCAATCTGTCATAAAGGAGAGAGTTTTCGTTGTAAGTTGGTGTGGGGTGTACAGGGTAAGGCTGGAATTTTAAATAGTTTTATGTCTGTTAACAGCTTGTCGGTCAGTCGACGTGTCTTGCATACGAATTTCAAAGCAGAATGGTTCCGTCAATTTATCACTACACTGGAAATTTGTAGCCGCTTACTTATGTTTTAATATTCCAACTCAAAAACACATTTCACGTTATTTCTTGTAGGCTTCTCATCAGGCTGAGGAAATAATAAAGAAATTTAACAGGTAATAAAGCAAGCTAAAGAACGAAAACGTGGTACTAAAGGGCGGAACAAGATTGAGCCTCATAAAAGGGTGCAACCTTCACTTTAGGACCAACATAAGGGGCACAATGAAACACTCAATGTCCGTATTAGATGGAGAGGGGGACGGGACTCAACGTTATGTCAAGCAAGCAAAGAAACTGATAAAGAAAATGTAAAAAGATTAAAAGAAAATGTAGTTGAAAGATTAGAAGAAAAGATTGAAAAAATGATTAAGAAAGTTGACCGCTAAGGTACTGACATACTTTTACTAATTGACACCGAACATTTTTATGAATAATTCATTACTATTGTGGAATCTTATCTAAGAAATGTATTCTATAATAAATAACAAAACACTTTTTGTATTAGAAAATCAAGTTTTAAAAGGTATAAAATAAAGTTTTACAAATTGCCATCAAACGTTTCTCTGAATATATTGATGATTATTATGTAGGATATGTATTCTATAATAAGAGTAACTTATTGGAAACTCAAGTTTCGAGAGAGATATATAGATACTGGAGAAGGTTATACCTCCATAGTAGGCAGTGACAAGGCAGAGAATTGGCAACGCTGTTCTCCTACCTTACTCCACTGCCTGCCATTATAATATGAACAGTGGTAGAGAAAGATAGAACTATTTGCTTTGTCGAATGATATACAAGGATAGCAACACCAATGGTAATGAACAACTGCAATTAAAAAGTGAGCCACACTATAATATCAAAAAGGTCATGAACTAAGCTACGCAAGTATCCAGATCATAACAGGTATGAAGATCAAGTTCTTTACTATAGTTCTGAAAATTTGTAAACTCTTAATTCAAATAATAAAATATCCCAATCACTGCTATTAATTGTCCTAGTAATGAGTAAACATCCTTTGATTGATGATTAGTCAAATGAATGTAGACTTGATTCAAACGATTTTCACATAGGAAAGCTCATAGTATGTATATATTTATATTGATATTCGAATAGAACTGGTAGACTGATAATTTTTAGATCACTAGTTTGAAAAATGAATGAATAAGAGTTTGAAATATTCATAATATTTTTGATCATCATTGCTGCAACGAACATTATATTCGAATTATATGCTAGTGTTTGTTTCCTTTTTCAACGAATTTCAGCATTATAAAAGAGAGCTTAATCCTCGTGAGATTAGAGGGTAGAGAGCTTCCTTGAATTGTGGCAAAACATGTCTATGTCCTCTGAATTTCTTGTCTGAAAATGTATATGGAGCAGAACCCTAGAGATTAATTAACCTGCAGCTGTTGTGAAAATTTAGCAGGATCTCTTCAGTATATTCTGTCAGAGAAACATTTTGAATGGAACGTAGCTGTTTTTTCTTTACTAGTGGACTTACTAGCAAAAGTCTTTTGGGAATTCTTTGAGAATAAACTGTGGGAAAGTATTTCCTCCAGATAATCTTGGATCTTGCATCGGGAGAATTCTTACAGGTTTATTTGATGTGATATCCTTCGTAGAGTTTATGGAATGAAGCTTTGAATATTGTCACTTGTCATGTTGTCATCTCAGAAAAACCTCAATAAAGATTTTTCAGTATTGGTTTCATTTACAAATCTTTCATTAGCTGTATTCATTAGTAGCTTTCATTAGGGTGGCATTGAAAAACAATTTTCAGTTTGAAAGCTCGAAGAATCGAGCGTTGAAGCATCAGTCACTGAAGTGTGAGTGTGAGAATTGATTTTTGATCAAAAGAGTGAGGAAAATTATTAATTCGGTCTATATTATAATTTTATAGTTCATACAAAACAACTGGGAGGAATACGCGGAACAGGGAAATAGAGTATCAGCCAATTACAGTGATAAGTAGTCATAATTATAAAGAAGCGCGGTTGCCAAGTTGTCTAGGAAACTCAGTCGATCCAGTGTTTTCAGAGTGGAGTTATTTTCTCAAGGCACTCACACTTCGCGCATGTGATTTTAAATGGTGATACTCAGACCAGTCGATTTTAGTTTCTGCAACTTCGCGTCTGAGAGACTGCGTTGCTCGGTGTTGGTCGAGAAGTTGCGAGATATCTTGTATTTTTAATGAAGTTAGGTTAGGATTAGACGTTGAATAGCATGATGTTATAAAGGATGATGATTGTAGAGATTCATACTAAATGCACGGCAGAATCATATTGTCTCTTGTTGTTTCAGCATTCTGTTTTTGTTTTCTGTGGTTGAAAGTCATAGAAGGAATTAAGAGAAAATGAACGAACAAACAATTTGGGGAAGGATTAGAAATGGAGTAACATGGAACAAAAGTAGTGACTCAAGTCGACTCGAGTCGTAAGGTCCGAGAGACTGGAGTCGTACGATTTGAGTCGCGGTAGTGTGAGTAGTGCCAAACATTAGTTGGGGATATTGGGAACTCCTAGCTAAAAAATGTTCAAAACTATAGATTGTAAAGATTTTTCGTTTCTCCTTCCTTGAAATGAGTACTGAAGATGAGCAACATTTCGAGCGTGAATCTATGCTGTAGTAGTGGAGAATTTCCCCTTGGATAGGGAATATTTTGAATCTTTGCTGCAAGTATAGTGTAGAATTTCCCCTTGGAGCGTTAATCTATGCTGTGGTAGCAAAGAATTCCCCTGTGAACAGAGAATATTATGAATCTATGATGCAAGTAGTGAGTTTCCCGTTGGACAGGGAATATTCTGAATCTATGCTGCAAGTATAGTGTATAATTTTTTGGAAAGGGAATAATAATAAATTATCGTATGGCTTTTTTTTGGTTGCTCCGTCCCTGACAGAAGTCTCACTCCGCCTGAATATATAATTTGAGCCTTACGACTGTCATACTTCGGTCAGGACCGACAGTTCAACGTGCCCATCCAATAACACGGAAGTGACCTGGTCAAAATCTTTTGGTAATGACCGGGGATCTATAGGCTGCTCCGCAAGCAATCTATCCACTAGAAATATTTTGGATATATGCTGCAAGTATACTGTAGAATTTCCCCTTGGACAGGGAATATTTTGAATCTATGCTGCAAGTAGTCAAGAATTTCCCCTCGGACAGGGAATATTCGCTGGTGCCTGGTGAGGTGAGGTGACCTCTATAAGTGGTGTATACATTTGAAGCAGGTAAGTACAAGTGTCTGATGTATGAAGCACTCCTGCTGATTGCCTAGCGGTGAATATTAATGTCCCACTTTGGCAATATGGCTGCTTTCCCCCCCCCCCCTCACACTTTCCTGCCCTTATTTTGTCTCTGTATAAACGTTACCTCTTGCATCTTCAAACCGGCAAAGAGAAAGATGTTTTAACTTTGTAAATAGTTGCCTAACTACACTTTGATTCTTACTGACGTTCTTTCTCTCCGCTTTGTTTCAAACGGGAAACTTCATTATGAGATTCTATTTTTGAGCCGTTGGTGGAATTTGGTAGTGATGATAAGTTATGTTAAGATCATAGAGAAACAATTGTGTAAGTAGATATCCGATGGTATAGGGAATTTATGTCGCAACTTTTATTGTTATCTCAAGCCGATTACTGTCAATTGTTGTCAATTTTTACTGTTTTGTTGGGGTGAGACTGTATGAACGGCTCAATTTGAGAGACTACCAGCGTCACACAGCTGCATAGAAAAGAACTACGTGAACTATCGGCTTGGGATGACAGTAAAAGTTGCGACATGATCGCCCTATACCATGGGATATCTACTTATGCTATCGTTTCTCTATGGTTAAGATGCTACGCTGCTCTCCTATAGTAATGTCCATGTTGTAGTGACAGTGGACGATAGGAGAAAAGCGTTGTTGATTCTCTGCCTTATAACAGAAACAAATGATCTAGATTTCTAATAAATGAATAGTATCTTAAGTCAAAAGGACGGGAAGGGGCCTTTTGCAGGCGAAAATGATGTTTCTAGTCGAGGCATTAGCCGAGATTAGAATTCCATTTGAGCACTGCAAAAGACATTCACGCCCAAGTAACTTACACTATTTTTTATCATAGTACTCTATAAAAAATAATTGAGAAACAGAAAACATTGCCTGCTTGTGCTGACATTACTACATACATTCTATAAACATAACCTATAGTGTGGTCAAACCTTATAATGGCAGTGGATAAAGATAGAAGAATAGCGATGCCGATTCTCTGCATTAATTAATTATATAAAAACATAAATGTCATCGTTGTGGACCTAGAAAAGGATAGTACTACCGGCTTTGTCGAATGATAGACGAGGATAGCAAAACCAAAGTTGATCAAATACTGTCATTATAACGTGGACCTCACTATAGTTTACAAGTTTCGAATCAGGAATTGCTTGATTGTAGTTGACAAAACTTCCACCTGGAGCGCTAAAAGGCGGTTTTTGTACTAGTTTTGCTGTTCCAAATTCGGAGCTAGGAAACATACTCAACTGCAAAGAAAACATATGATTTTATTACTTTATAGTATGCTGTAATGAGAATCATATGTTTATTTGTTCTACAATCAGCTGTTTACCGGCTTGATTTCATGTATGTAAAACAGCTGAAATTGAATGACTATGACAAAAATATCTTTTTGTCATACTTACTCAATTGCATCTGTTTTCCATGCATTGAATCAATCTGGTAAACAGCTGTTTGCAGAACAAAAAAACATGTGATTTTCATTACAGCATACTATACTGTAAAGAGATCATATGTTCTCTTTACAGTCGAGTATGTTTCCTGCTTCTATAGTTAATATAGTCTTATGTTAATATAATAACTCAAGAATAAATAATTCAAGAATTCATCTAAGAAGTTTCAAGTTATAAGAACTCATCTGAAATCTTATAATATAGGCCTTTATTATTTTATTTGAGCTCGATAGGTCTGTCTGTTATGAACTAGGCGCTACGGGCTAGGTCATTTTTATAAAATGCAGTAACTCCAGCATAAGCAGGTAATGGTTTCTGTTTCTCAGCAATATTATTCTTCCTCAGATAAATATGACAAAAAATATTGTGCGTAACTTGTACGGTAACGTATTTACCGCATTCGTATGATAATTCTGCCCTCAACTACGTTTCGGGCAGAAACAATCATACTTATGCGGTAAATTATCGTTACCGGACTTGTGACGTAATAGTACTATTACCTTCATGGTATAGATGATAGCTCATACCGGCATATCTGACGTAATATTAGTGTTCATTCTTGTTCAAAATGATGAATTATATTTCATTATTTGTTGAGAAAATATATATTTTTCCTACAGTTACCTTGAAAAGTGGCCATTCCTGCACTGATTACAGAAAGCAAAGAATCACTTTTCCGCTCTAGTGCGGGAAATAACTATTTCCTACAGATACCCTGAAAAGTGACCATTTGTGCACTGATTGCAGGCTGCAAAGAATCACTTTTCCGCACTAGTGCGCAAAGTGAGTACTTTGCGTACTCCAGATTTGCAGCATGACAACGCAAAATAGTTAGTAGGTTATATGGAGCACCAGTGCAGCAAAATCAAAATGAAGTTGGTAACAGTGACTGGGCTGCTATATTGAGCAGAGGTGCAACGAAGCACAACGCGCTAATTATGCAACGAAGCACAACGCGCTAATTATTAAGTAGATATTATAATGGAGGACAACGACAGCACAGTGCCACCACAGCACACACCACACAGCTGCCCCCCGCCATTCAAACACTACTACATTATTCAGGCAATTTTACCCATAATTACCCACTTTTAATATTCAATGGTAACTGTAGGAAAAATTTAATGTGAAATACGTGCGCAAAGTTCGTTTGCTGCACTCAAGAAACCATTCCGCCCTCGCCTACGGCTCGGGCGTAAACGTTTCTTTCGATGCAGCAAACTGTCACTTTGCGCACTAGTTTCACAAATAACTATTTCAATGATTTAATATTGATTTTTCGTGATTCACATAAAATATTTTGTTAATTTATTATATTTCCACATAGTTGAAGAATCTGAGATGAATGAGTGAAGTACACGTTATGAAGAAAGGGCAAGTCCACGGTAGTGGAGAAATTTGAGAGAAAAGCATTGCCGATTCTCTGCCTTGCCACTGCCTTCGATAGAGGATAGCTGATACAAATACCTGATGTAATATTAACTGTTCATTTTTTCTCAACTATAAATTTTATTCAATTCGTCAAGAAAATTCATTTTTCAATGAACAAAGATAATAAATTTCCAAATACTATTTAAAAACAATGTGGGAACGTTGAGGTGGTAGACAAGGATAGCACTATCTGCTTTGTCGAATGATAGACAAGGATAGCAACACCAATGTTAATAAATACTGTGATTATGACGTGTACCTCACTGTAGTTTCTAATCGTAATCTTGAGAACATGCAGCAAGTTTATCATGAGGCTGATGTTTGTCAATATTTTAGTGGAAGGTTAGTTGCAATTTGGGTTGAAAATGATGACATGGGGATTGGGGAACATGGTTGGGGTTGATTCACTGCATTATTCACGGCCAATCAAAGTTTTCAGACGGTCAGGGAGATCCCTTAAGCTTGTTAATGTTGTCACCTGCTATTTATTCAGGTAAACATGTGTTGCAGGCTCCGGAAATGTGCTTTATGGGTCGATGTGATGTCGTTTCAATTATTAGTGCCTTGTGCAACGTTGCCAGCTCGGCATACAATTTCAACTTGTTCGACAGCATGCTACCCATTAAACTACGTTTATCAACACGTTATTACCACCGATATGAAAATCTTGTTGGGAGACTTCCACATGCATGCAATCTGTTCCTGAATTCAAAATAATTCAACACACAAGCATGTAAAACTTATTTCACTTATTTTGTGACATGTCAAATACTAACAAGCTATGCTTGTTATGTGATTCATCGAATTCTATTCTATTCTACACGATACACCATGAATTGCATCAGTTTTACCATGTTTCATGAGAAAATACAAGCAGATATAATAGAGAAATGGTAGCATTAGAAGATATACCATGGTATAGGTCATTTATGTTCCAAATTTGAAGCTAATTTTTGTTGAATCAAGCTGATAACCGTCAACTTCTGTCTATTATTAGTGTGTTGTTGAGGTGAGAGTGTAACAATGGCCCAGTATGAGAGACAGAGATTCATGAAAAAGAACTACTAGGACTATCAGATGGGCTGTGGAAAGGCTAAAAAAAACTTTCTACTCGTGATATTTTTCTAAGTTTTTCGTTTCGTATATCATCAAGCTATCAAAATGAAAAAATTTCTTAGGAAAACATTTTTTTCTGATCATTACTTTTTGAGATATGAGCGCCTGAAGTTTGAATTTTTGGGACAGAACATTTCAAATTCGGTAGAATATAAATCCATGAGATTCAGGAGATGGATTCTTCATGGTATTGTTGATCTATTAATACAAAATTTTTTTGAAAATATCAATTTTTGAAAAAGTTATTCAATTTACCAAAAATAAATTAACTGAAAGCTATTTTTAGTAAATTGAATAACTATCTTAAAAATTGATATTTCCAGAAAACTTTTGTTTTAATGGATCAACAATACCATTAAGAATCTATCCTATAAATCTCATGGATTTATCTCTTACCGAATTTGAAATGTTCTATCCCAAAAATTTAATCTTTAGGCGCTCATATCTCTGAAAGTAATGATCAGAAAAAAAATGTTTTCCTGAGAAAACTTTTTCATTTTGATAGCTTGATGATATACAAATTGAAAAACTTAGAAAAATATCACGAGTAGAAAGTTTATTTTAGCCTTTGCACAGCCTTAACTCTAGCTGATAGTCCTAGTAGTTCTTTTTCATGAATCTCTGTCTCTCATACTGTGCCATTCTTACACTCTCACCCCAACAACACTCTAATAATAGACAGAAGTTGACGGTTATCGGCTTGATTCAACGAAAATTAGCTTCAAATTTGGGACATAATCGACCTATACCATGGTATATCTTCTAATGCTACCATTTCTCTATGATATCTGCTTGTATTTTCATTTTTATTAAATCACAAATAATTTCTTCTCAAACTTGTGTCGCTATGTGTGGTCGAGAAAGGAACAGGAAAGGTGGATTTCCTTTATTGCGGAATAATAAAACTCACAACAGCAAACCATGAACTTGGGAGAGGGAGTGTGAGAGAGTGATTGGGTTGAGCTAATCTATTGTGGAAATGGTGGCTACAATAGTAGCCTACTACACAGCTGCTTCTTCGATGAGGATTACGAAGCTCTAGAAGGCATGCAATCTTACAATGCGCCCAAAGTTAAACGTACCATGCACCGATACCCAGCGTTGTCAATTCTATACGACTGCAAGAGACTCCGAAGATTAGGAAAGCGGCTCTTGAAGAAAAAGACACTGGAAACTTGCAGAGAAGCGAGAAGGAAAAGCAGTCGAAACAAGCTGTCGAACAAAGACAGTCGTCGAGTATGAGGGAACAACTTAGTCGGTCTTAAGAATTGCAAATCCCCAACAGATGTGTACTGCCGAAATTAACCCACCCCAGTCGGATACAGGATTATAAAGTTATTTAAAAATTCGACGGCGGATATTTTACATTGTCATGATCTGATTTTAACGAACCTTCTGCACACAACACTCCCTACCCCAGCAGCCTTAAGACATTCAATTATTCAAATTGTTGGGGGATTACCGACCTTAATCTTAGTCATAAAGATACGCGCGAAACAGGACTTTAAATACAGAGAAAATGGGGATAGCGAGCAAACTTCGTCCAAGTAGCTTGGTTTGGTCGGCTATATTGTCTGTGTCCAACATAATACGATTGTATGCATGAAGCGAGTACTTGCAACAACTTCCATCGCAACTAACCCCGTTTTCTCTTATACTGTATCACTTCTTTAAACAGAAATTCTTTGACGAATAAATTTTCTCTGGTACTTATATTGTATCACCCAGTTCTCCCGCTTATTAAACAGGACAGAATAGTTTTTTCGCCACACTTGGATGTAATGAGCTGGTTTACGTGCGTCATATGGAGGCCGAAAGTGATTGTTTTCCGACCAGGCCGGTAAAACTTTACGGACCTAGGGCTGTAAAATGACCTTGAATAACAGCTGATCGTGTCCGATCTCACAAAAATCATTGAGAGATAATCTCATAACGACTGTAATAATCTATATAATTATGTATCGTGAATCGCGGTATTATGTCTATAATATATTTTATAAATTACTGTTTCATAATTTAATATTCATTATTGTGTTTTTGATATCAAACAATAGAATACGATGATATCTCCATGATATCTCTCGACTTCGTCTCGAACTTGAAAACCGCGATCTCGAGCCGGAAAACGTACATTTTCGACCCTAGGTGCGAAATATACTATTTCCTTCACCTACTGTCTAAAGTACTTACTTTACTCCCTGAAACATAATACTAAAGTGTCACTTTTTCGCTCTCGGTAGTAAAAAACAGAAAAACTCCCTAGGGAGTAAAAGTGACTCCACTTAAATAACATGGGAAGCATCTCTATTTTAAAAACTTACATGGTAATAGGTTAGAAGGTCTAAGCTCAGATGAGAAAGCATAATAGAGGTGTCTGTCATTGAGTCAACTGCATTCAATACCACAACCAGAAATTTGATCAACTCATGAAATAAATGTTTGTATGATAATTATTATATTCTTAATATTAGTAGACGATAAAAATTTATACAATTTTTAAAATAATTTATTCTATTCAAAATACCAGTCAACAAATATTTTGATCTGCAATTCAAATCTGAACCGCGTGATCTGGAGTCAGCCATTTTTGGTAGCTGCCCAGCTGATATAATTGTTACAACTTTTGCCGATAGATAGCGCAATCGGCAGTGCCAATCAGACGACCTTATTTTAGGTTTTAGATTTAGGTTATGTTGTTAGGAATCATTGACACCAATACGTGAGTTATTAGAATGATTTTATTTATTTATTATTTTTTTAAATGAATAAATGAATTTATTTCCTCCTCAAATTACAAAATTACAAAAGTAGAAATTAAATAGTATCTTGGAAATTATACTGATCACGTATCCAGTTGTGTGATCAGATAATCAAAGTATAATTAACAAGGTAAAAACATTATCAACTTGAATAATAAAATAATAAAAATAAGAATAAACTTGTATGAAAAAAAATAAAAATAAAAGCTGTGAGTCTAGTCTAGGTGATTAAGATTGCTAAAACAATACTGAAACTACTGCCTGTAGCGCATGAGATAAAAAAACAAATAAATTGAAACAGCCCAGAAAACCAAAAACTGGAATAAATGAAATGCATTTAAATGTAATAATTAATATAATTAATATAATACCGAACATGCCTTAGTGGAATAGTGATTCAATTGAATAATAATATTTTCATGAGAATGGTGCCGTTGAACAATGCTAGCTCAACCAGCAAGCATTCTATTTTCTTTGCAGTTTCTATAAAAAAATGTAGATGGAGGAGAAATGTTGTGTACATCACGAGCGAAAAATACCTTTTCTCCCTCAGGAAAATTGCTGCCCTCGGCTTCGTCTCGGGCTTCAAACTTTTTCCCACAGGGAGAAAAAGTCGTACTTCTCACTCTAGATATACAAATAACTATTATTCTCCCACAAAATATGTTGAATATAATAAACAAAGTTTATAAAGAATAAAGAGAGGTTTTTTACTCCTGTTACCCTATGTAAGTTGAACGAACGCATCAAGCTCTTATGTTTGACTCAAGGCTAAAGTCGTTGTCCATCTGTATGAAATTGAAGTTCTTTCTTATTATTTAAAAATTAACACCTAGTCAGAGACTAATAAGCTATTTATTTTATCCTAATTTTACTAAATAGACTTTTTCAAACCTCATCCTATGATTCAGTTTGTCTAGTTTTTGACTACAATTAATTAGTCTAGTTTGTATCCTATAAAATAGTTTCATACAATCAAGTTAGTAGGCCAATAATAATTTGTTTTGTTTAAAGGGATGAACATTTCACTATCACCAACACCAGCTTCAAGCCATCAATTCACAACACAAATTCCACTTCACTAACTCATGCGGTTTCGTTCTTTTGAGCCTCCTGACCAGATTATCAAAATCAAGCAGCTGGATTGCCTCTATATTGTCGTGCTGGTGGAGTCTCTCTTCATGCTTGGCCGCAAAGTGCTCAATAACTTTCGTGACTGTCTCCAATTGAAGGTCGCTTCAATTTCTGATGTACCAAGGAGCGTCAACAATATTTCTTAGTACCTTATTTTGAAATCGTTGGATAATTTGTACATTGGATGGTTTAGTACCGCCCCAAAGTTGAATGCCATAAGTCCATACTGGTTTCAGTAGCTGTTTATATAGAAGAATCTTGTTGGACAGCCTGGATTCTATTCTCAGCAACCAATACATCTTTTTGAATGAAATTGAAGTGATAAAAATATTATAAATATCACAAAAATATCTTGAAAAATATTTTGTTCATACTGTTTCATCTCACCCCTCTCCTACAACATAATGTAGACCTCACTATAGAACCGTGATAGTGATTCCCCGATTCCTTTTATTTATTAGTTCTATTGAGTACTAACAAAAATTCATAAAATACGTACGTGATTTACGTACGTGAGATGGAATGAAACTCATAAAATCCTTGCCGAAACTTATAGGCCTCTAGACTATTGGTACTAAAGAGTAGCTACTTTACTCACAAAAGACTTGTGGAAAGGATTTGGGTGGTTTCCAATCTGAAGCAAACGCTGATTCAATTTTCAAGAACAAGTTTGGTTAAGATAAAAATTGGATTTCATCACACAACAGAGAAATATTTATGCAATGTCACGTTTCTTATTTCATGTGTGGTGATGACACGTGTTTGATATGACAGCTGCATATCATTGTAAACGATAACAAACATAATAGAGAGGTGTTTTACAATGGAAAAACCACTCCTTTTCATAAACACACCAGTCAATCATGTTTGTTCACC
The DNA here is from genome assembly GCF_014356525.2 of Nilaparvata lugens. Classification (NCBI taxonomy): domain Eukaryota; kingdom Metazoa; phylum Arthropoda; class Insecta; order Hemiptera; family Delphacidae; genus Nilaparvata; species Nilaparvata lugens. The sequence goes on from NC_052518.1 coordinate 105,126,708, forward strand.
CTTCATTACCCATATTGTATTCAATCATCTGAATTGTTTATCCTCTGTTGGAATATGACGAGATATTCAATATTTGTGTAGAAAATTCTCTGCCAGTGAAGATGATAACATTTTATTCAATTTAGCATTAAAGTTTCTAGCAGGTAACACGTGCTCCGCAGGATCTGATTGAAAACTTGACCTACTGCAATTTTAAAGAGTTCAAAATAGGCCTATAATCATCCTTGGTGAATTGAGAATCAATATACAAAATTCCAAGTTAATCAATCCAGCAGTTCAGACGTGATGATGAGTTTCCTATCCCATGCGTGTATCCCATTAGCTAATTCTTTCCTTTATGATATTACAGACTAGCCGTCAAGCTCGCTTCGCTCGCCATATCCGTCAGGGGGCTCTACCCCCTGGACCCCCGACTGGATCGTCCAAAAATGAGATGCATTTTTCATTTGAGCATGCTTCATTCCATCAGAAAGTCAAAGTACTGAGAAAACGCAGAAAAACGTTGGAAAAACGCTGATTTTGGGCGTATCTTTGATGAAATATTAAAATCACTCATCACAAAAGTTTTAGACCCTAGCAAAACCTCTGTACCAAATTTGAAAATTTTCTATCTATTACTTGATGAAATAACTGAGAAAACGAAAAAAACGCTAATTTTGGATGTTTCTTTTGCGTTATTTCAAATTCCTTCCAACACAACATTATTACACCCCAGCTGAGCTTCTGTAGTAAATTTGAACATTTTCTGTTCATTTGTTCTCGATAAATCTGAGAAAACGCTAAAAACGCTGGAAAAACGCAGATTTTGGGCGTATCTTTAGCGTTATTTCAAATTCCTTCTAACACAACATTATTACACCCTAGCTTAGCTTCTGCACTAAATTTGAACATTTTCTGTTCATTTGTTCTCAATAAATCTGAGAAAACGCTAAAGATTTAGGGCGTATCTTTGGAAATTTTTTCAAATCCGTTCTTAGTGCGCCTGTAAAGGGCCAACTGAACATACCTACCAAATTTGAACGTTTTTGGTCCGGTAGATTTTTAGTTCTGCGAGTGAGTGAATGAGTGCCATTTTGCTTATATATATATATATATATATATATATATATATATATATATATATATATATATATATATATATATATATATATATATAGATTATTGAAATGTAAGAACTTGACATACTCTTGATCCAATGATTCAATTACATCCAGAACACATGAATACAATATAGTGAGGTCCAAGTTATAATTAGATTAACAAAGGTGTTGCTATCCTTCTAAAAAACCAACAGCATATTATATTTCAATAATGAAAATGTATCATTTAATCATTGAAATAGTTATTTGTGCAACTAGTGCGCAAAGTGACAGTTTGCTGCACCGAAAGAAACGTTTACGCCCGAGCCGTAGGCGAGGGCGGAATGGTTTCTTGAGTGCAGCAGAGGAACTTTGCGCACGTATTTCACATTAAGTTTTTCCTACAATTACCATTGAATATGAAAAGTGGGTAATTATGGGGTAAAATTGCCTGAAATGCATCAAATATTTTTCTGTGTAATTTATTATTGATAAAAACCTTAATCCTAAAATCCTAAAGTCCTCGTCGTCGTTGGTTATAATATATGAATAATAATTAGCGCGTTGTGCTTCGTTGCACCTCTGCTCACTATAGCAGCCACAGCAGTCACTGTTACCAACTTCATTTTGATTTTGCTGCACTGTTGCTCCATATAACCTACTAAGTATTTTGCGTTGCCATGTTGCAAATCTGGAGTGCAGAAAAATTTTTGCCGCACTAGAGCGGAAAAGTGATTCTTTGCGTTCTGTAATCAGTGCAGCAATGACCACTTTTCAACGTAACTGTAGGAAAAATATTTTTTCCCACGAATATAACTTAATTAAAAAAAAAAATGAACAGTAGTTGATATCACATTAGATACAGCAGTATCAGCTATCCTCGATCATGGAGAATTGAAGTAATTTAGTAGAAGGATATTCTATTGTCTCTGCCTTTATAGAAGGCATTGAAAAGGAGGGGAGTCGTCAACGCTGTTCTCCTATCTTCCTCCACAGTCATTTGACGTGGACCTCACTATAGGCTATATCAGTACAATAAGATTTCAAATAGAAATAATGCAATCACTGATAACAATATAAACGTAATACACACTCATTCAATGTAGCAGTAGGCTCTAGTATCAAAAATAACCGGTTCTTCAACAATATTATGCAAATTACAATAAAATGATAAAATTATCACTCAATTAATTTAAAGATAGAAAAGTAATTTCTAAGATAAAAAAGTAAGACCAACAGATTAACGAGCATCACAAATATTTCAATCTATACTAACAATAGATTCTGAGAATGGAATAGAACTATAAACATGTAACGAGATTTAATTTCAAAATGAATTTTTTTTGGTTGAAGATCATACCAGTATTATTTATTTTCAAATCATTCATACAGTATTAATTGTTCTCAAATCATATCAATCATGAAAATAGTGAGAGATTGTACTGTTGTCACTTTTATTCGTAGGTTTGTAAAAGTAAGTGATGAAGATTTGAGAAATATTATTTTACTTCCTCTCAAGATCAAAAATTATTCAATAAATCGCATTAATTTTGAAAGAGCTCAAAGGGAGTTTGATGAATTTGATGAGATAGGGTGGAGATAACAAAAAATTATTGAGAATGGGGAAATAGTCTGTTTACTAGAGTAGTGAATATAATTATTATGAAACTATACAAAATTGCAATATTAGAGATAGGACATATGTGTTTGTGGAAAAGAATAAGAATCTATCATGAAGTGCACCATAGGAACTTACAACAAATCAGTGAAAGTAATTTCATTTGAAGTTTTATCATTTCATTCAATGTTAAGAGCCAACGACATATTTATTGACCACTCATATTTTTTTCTGTGACTAGGTTTTAATAGGCCTATAATTAGAAAAAGTCATGAGATCATTTGAGAGTTTTCAAGCACAATACTGTTGAATACGAAAAAGGTCTTCAAGCTTCGTCTGACCACAGAAATTTAATTTCTATCTCAATTCTCCGCAGAGATTGAATTTCGTCGAATCCTTTCAAATATCTTCGAAATTCGATCTTCTCTACTCATTCAAGACATTTGTCTCCTCTCCCAACTAAGCTTCCAGACCGTCTGAAAAAATGTATTACTCCTCTGAGAATGAACTTCAATAATTGCTTGAGATAGAAATGAGAGGAAACAGTTCAGAAGTCATGACAGAATTTCTATTTCACTGCAGTACATTCTGGAATATACTTTCCACCAATCATATTTCGAGTTACTACCACTGAGAGCCTACGTTGATGAGATGACATGATTAAAATTCATGCGCTTGTAAGGATTCGAACTCAAGACTTTGAGACCGAGCCTGTAATTCATTGAATCATTGCAGTGACTAGTGAGCACCGGGCTGGAGAACTCGCTCATGAACTTTCATCTTAAAACGTCTAGAACTGAACGTTTCATTTATTTTTACTTTCCTTGCCCTATTACCATAGGTAAGGAAAGTATTGCTTTCCAAAAAAAATTAAGGTACCCCAATTTCAAGTATTCTTTAATTTCAAGTTGTGTGTGTGTGTGTGTGTGTGGTGTGTGTGTGTGTGGTGTGTGTGTGTGTGTGTGTGGTGTGTGTGTGTGTGTGTGTGGTGTGTGTGTGTGTGTGTTGTGTGTGTGTGTGTTGTGTGTGTATGTGTGTATGTCTGTGAACACGATAACTCCATTCCCAATCAACCGATTGACTTGAAATTTTAAACTTGAGGTACTTATACCATGAGGATCCGACAAAAAAAATTCAATGAAATTAAATTCAAAATGGCGGAAAAAATGGCGGATAATGGCTAAAAAGCCATGTTTTTCACGGTTTTCTCGAAAACGGCTCTAACGATTTTCTTCAAATTTATACCCTAGATAGCTATTTATAAGCCCTATCAACTGACATGAGTCTCATTTCTGGGAAAATTGCAGCAGTTCCGTAATATTCCCAAGAAGAATGAATTTTGTTAAATTTCTATCACGATTTTCTCAAAAATGACTTGACCGATTTTTTCAAATTCATACCCTGTATAGTTAGTTATATATCAGCTCTATCAACTGGCATGAGTCTCCTCCCTTAGAAACTAACAGGAGGTCCACCCCATCCTTGAGAAATTTACTTTGTAACCTCCTTTTCGTGCGCGAGGTAGGTAGGTAGAGAAGTTTATTCAAAAGAGCACAACATGTCGATATTTTATTTGTAGAACAGCTGTTTTGACAACTTTTAAAAAATCCTTAAATTCCATAATTCAAACAAAGGAAAATGTACTCTGAAAACAATAACAATAGTATAATTGTAGTTTTAATAAAATTATTTAGCCGCCAATCGTCATAATGTTATTCCCCTAAATTATCCTCGTTTAAGAATGAGGCTTTTAGATCAATGAGCAAGGAAAGTTGTGTGAGTGTACCACACCAGATTTTAGTATTACTTAAGTAATATTATTACCTACTCACTCTTTGGCTCTTCTACCCATTGAGGGTGTTGGCCTCCCGCAGTATGTCTCTCCATTCGTCTCGATTTTCTCTTTTCTTCTCCATCCTCTGATGTCCATTTGCCTCAAGTTAGTTCCTATTCAGCGCATTCTTGGCCTTTCCCTCAATCTTCTTGCTCCAGGATTGGATCTGAACACCTCCTTCACAGTTTTTGAATCATCGATACGTTTCACATGTCCCAACCAAGTTAGACGCTTCAAAGTAACTTAGTACTTTCTCTACTCCCAACTCAGACTTACCAGTTGACTGATTAGATGCTGACTTTATATTTCAGAGACCTGGTTTCAAATCCCGGCCCGGGTATGTTTGGGATGGACACGTTAAGCTGTCGGTCCTGGCTGCCTAAAAATCAGTCGCTAGGTGATGTCTGACGCCCTGAGATTGATCAGTTGCGACCTGAAAACTCTCACAAAAGACCTGAGCCAGCAAGGTCACTCGGAATTATTATCATAACAGTATCAGGGGAGACTGTGGTTTATAACTGCACGAAGTCTAATGTTCACAAACTAATAGTAGTCACTATATACATTGGTGCATGCAATTTATATTGTAGTTCTGATTTTTTAATATATCATTTGGGTACATAAAAGAAGTCCATAACCAATTTCTTCATGCAAAATTTCCTTGTGCTAGATACAGAGTGCCCTAAAAACCTCGTAATCATTTTCCAGTTTTCAGCTATTTCTGCCAAATATCGTAATCGGACAGAAAAATTATTTGCTCATTCCTTTTTTTAGATTATAAAATTCTGAATAAAATGAAATCATTTATAACTCTCTATCTCCAATGAGTACTGAGTTATGATTTTTCAAAAATGAGTGAAATTTGAAGAAAAAATCAATATAGATGAATTTTAGTTTTTGATCAACAATATCTTCTGATTGTTACCATTTAGATGTTTAATTCAAAATCCCTCTGGTCTTATTTTTGCGCTCTACAATCTAAGATCATTTAGAGAGCTCATATAGATTTCCAGGTACACCTGACAACAATGCTCCTTGTATTGTGAAAAACCCTTAATTTTCAGCTTCAACCATCATCACCAACTACATTGTCCTCACATTGATATTTCGCACAATGACATAAGTTCATGAGATTATGTTCTATGAGAATCACCCGTTAGATGCACTCCATTTCAGTATTTCCTAGTGGAGAGGCGCGCTTAGGGACACCTCAAGGATCAAAATTTCAAACACTTATAACTTCTGACCCAATGCTCAGATTTCATACTACACTTCATTCTTCTCGGCTTGTCAAGGCGGTCCAAAACCATGCATCATAAGTCAAATTTAGTCGAAAAATGGGAAATTTATTGTTGGGTGTACTTAAGCCCATATTCCAATATACAAAAAATGACCAAATTTTGAATGAAGAAATTGGTTCTGGACTTCTCTTATGTACCCAAATAATATATTGAAAAATCAGAAATACAATATAAATTGCAAGCACACCCCCTTTTTTATGTCTATATTGACTCGACTATAGTGCATTTTGAAGCAACTATACAGTAAGAGAAAGCAACCGACCACAGAGCGGAACCCCCATGAAAAAATGTGACCACATAACCGCGTTAACCACTTTAGCCATATCATATACAAGACATTCGACCAAAAATCAATAAGGTTTTCAGAGGCAAAATGTTGTGTGAATACTGCAGCGGTAGCTAAGCTTTCACCATTTCATAAGGTGCGTACAGATATACCCGCCTCGAACACGCTCCGCACACGCTCCGCACACTCTCCAATCATGAACGGTTCGAGGGGTTCGAAATATGTTCGAAGGATGATCGCGCGCTTGTCGTATTGTTGACTTCGCTACAACCTAACCTCACAAATGTGAAACATTCAATCCAGCTGATCGGATGACAAAACTGAATAAAATTTTCTGACCATGGGATTGCTGGGTAGCCTAATAATACATTATGTTTATTGATTATGTTAATTTAATAAATTGATGATAATTATTATGTTTGTTGTATTTATGTTGATTTTTTATTACAAAAAAGGCGTGGTTGGGAGTTTGGCATATTTCTTCTAAATTCTAATATTCTGGTACCTACTTTTAAAAATGTTTTTTTTTAAATCTACATTACCGTATTTCATTTTGATGTTTTAATCATTGATCATTAATTTTGATAATTTGATATGCTAACACAGAGATCGTAACTGATCCAACAAAAACGTTTACCGCGCATGCGCAACTATTGGTTCGCCCTAGGAACTTGCCAAGCTCCAGCTCTGTTACACGCTTTGTTGGCGTTCCGCTCTTGCTCGACCTGAGGTCATCTATCGATTCTCGAGTGACGTTCGATTGCGGAGCAGAGCGTGAGTCTGTACGCACATTCACACTTAACTATCCTTGTCTATCATTCGTTAAAGCAGGTAGCTATATCTTTTTGTACCTCCGCAACGTTGTCAGATCCTTTTCCTACATGTATGATATAGATAAATCAACAAAATATTCAATCAAAATCATTGAAAATATATTAAGGCAGCGACAGCATTAATAAATTGAAGGCAGCGGCAAGGCAGAGAACCGGCAACGCGGTTCTCCTTTCCTTCTTCACTGCATTTATAACGTGGACCTCACTTACTTTATTATCCTTGCCTCCATGTCTTACACAATAATGGAGCTCACACCTCACATTTAATGCAGCACCTTTGTTCAGGAAGAGATCATATTTTCAAGGGATAGTGCGAGTGTAGAAATCTTAATTTCCAACAGCTCCTAGTTGGCGTGTTGGGTTGCAATAATGGAAGATATTAATGATGTTAGCATCGATATATCTCAAAAGAAAGCTATTGTTGGTCAAGAGTCTATAACGTGTATCTTTGAGGATAAGGAAGTTGGAAGCAATTCTGCAATATAGAGTATGTTCAAGATGAAACTTGGCGCATTTCAAATAATGTGATACACCTCAACAGGGTTAAAGCATGCAGAAAAGATATCCCATGGTATGGGAAGTTTATGTTCCAAATTCAAGCCAATCTCTTGTCAACTCAAGCCAATTTACTGTCGACTATTGTCTGTTATTAATGTTTTGTTTGGTTGAGAGTGAAAGAACAGCACAGTAGGAGAGACTGCCAGCCTCACATATAGCTTTACAAGAAAGAATCATCTCCAGTTAACATTGAAAATTGGATTGGACAAACATGAATGCCTTATAAGATGGGATATTTTCTTGTGCTATCTTCTCTCTATGATGAAACCTAGCACAGTTCGAAGTTGATACATCTCAACAGGATAGAAGCTTGGAGAATTTAATCTAAAGCTTCATTCATTTTAATGATTTGTGCTCTATGTATCATTGGATAAATAAAACCGTCCGCTCATTTGCCGAATAAACGACGCTCATTTTATCCCATGAATCATATTATATCCCTTTGATTATCTGTTGCACTGATAAATTAACAGTTTCTTCATGATATTTAATGCATGATATTTCTAATGATATTTAATTATGGATATGAATCCATGATTAAATATCATTTCTAAGGCTGAATCCCAGAGTATAGAGTATTTGTAATGATGCGTTCATGCATGAGACAATACGAAGCGTTTGATATTGATCCAATACAACTGTCTATAAAAATGTTGTGTGAAAGAAGGTTTCAATAAGTAGAAGGTGAGAATGGCCAAAATTGAACGGATGAAGTTATCAATAATGAAACATAATAGGAGGAACGAACGAGTCTCTACAAAGAGTGTGAGCTAACGTCGTGCGCATTGATAACATCCCTCATTTCCGCAAAATAACTTATGACAACAGCATATTACATCATATTCCATAACTTATTTCAGCATCTTATTCAAGCAGTTGCAAACAACCTTCCCTTTCCTCTTATCTTCACAATATTTTTTTCTTACTCACTCTCTCCCCTACACTATTCTTTCTTATACCTCTCTCTCTTAATCACTTTGAAATTCTTCAATTTTTCTCTCTTGCACTCCAAGATAACGAGCTACCACCTACCACCTATTACATCAAGCATTTGCCTCAATTTTTCTTATCAAAAGCGGAATTTATTTCGCAACCATTCAAGACTTCTAGGACATGTATAATTTGTTTTATCATCAACTAGATTTTTGTCCAGCTTAACTTTCAACCTCATCAAGGTCCAAAATGATAATTAGAGAAGCACATTAGCAATGAAGACATGCACAATAACATATAATCAACAGAAAACTCAAATTAATCTTCGAGTACTAATTGGCAAACCACAAATTAATTGCTTTTCAGTTTGATTTCATCTGTTTTGGTAGACTTGACGCCTATAGTGTGGAGGTCGATATAGGGAATTTTTTTATATAAAATTCCATGTAGAATCTACGATCTTCGGCTGTTACATTTTTATAGGACATTCTCTATATTACTTTATGGTCTTGAATGTTCAATTTAATGTACTTTTTTCATGTAATGTATTCTCAATAAATAAATTTAAGCAAACCTGAGTATGGAAATGTTTGAAAGAAACTGAGTGCTCATATTTGAATTTAATAAAGTCTATAGTGAGGTTCACGTTAGAATGGCGTTGGAGAAAGATAGAACAGTGTTGACGATTTTCTGTCTCGTCACTGCCTTCTATAGAGGACAGCTGATCTTCTGAACATTCTTGTTTGGAAAAATCAATTATATTCTATTCTTCAAGAAACTATTTTTTCAATGATTTAATAATACATTTTAATAATTGAGATATAACATTTTGTTAATTGGTAATAATCATTTCTACATTTTTAAAAAACGATCTGACAACGATACGAAGCTAGAAAAAGTTAGCGCAGTCTGCCTTGTCGAATGATAGACAAGGATAGCAACACCAATGTCAATCAAATACTGCCATTATAACGTGGACCTCACTTAACAGATGACAGTAAAATGGTAAGTTACGCTCAAATTTAATTGAAATCCGCCCAAAAATATCAAGAGGCACTTCCGCTGAAGTGAGATGATAACAAGTGAAGAGTTGGAAGTTTGCTGGAGACCAATGGAATTATGTCGACGATTGAACAGGGAGAAGGGTAGTGGTCAAAAGAGAGAGAGAGAGAGAGTGTGAGTGAGGGAGAAAAAAGATTGAAAGAGTTGGAGAAGCTTGAGGGTTGAACTACTGTCGGGATCGTGTTGAACTGAGGACGACAGGTATATATATATATATATATATATATATATATATTATATATATATATATATATATATATATATATATATATGGGAGAATATGTACAGCTCGTTCTGCGGTGGGAAAGGACCCCGTCGCATTTTCCATGTTATTAAATCTCAATGGTTGGAGTTTAGAACGAAAAAAAAACAAAAAATAATAATAACAAGAGGAAGAGAGGTTTGGAGGAGTGGGGAGTGAAACACACTTCCATGCATGCAGGTACAGATGGAAACTGTACAGATATGCCTGCTACCATTAACACAGGATACAGAATATCGCCACTGTGCTATCAGCATATACATTTACGAGGTCCGTTTGGGACATTCGGTTTGAGGCCCGCACGTTCGAAATTACTTCCATACGTTCATCTCTCTCTACATCCTCGTTCCCCTCATTTTCGAATCGATAGAGCCGCCAAATTCTTTGATAATGTACTGTTCTTATCGGACCGTCCAGCTGGATTAATATGGAATATTGTGCTAAATAAGCTATTCGAATCAGTTAGGCCGACGAAAACTGATCATTCAAAGTGATTAATCGATATTATTAACTGTATCACTCCATGACCTGAAATGACGAGAGAAGAGGTTCACTGCTTACATTTATAGAATACACTCTATCGACTAAAATCAATGTATCAGTTCCCCCATTTCTCAGTAACCAGGTACATCAGTATGTAATCATAAACCTAATGAAAAAATCTGGTGTGGTACACTCACACAACTTTCCTTGCTCATTGAACTGTAAGCCTCATTCTCAAACGAGAATAATTTAGGGAAATAACATAATAACGATTGGCGGTAACATAAGAAACTACGATCAGACTACTGTATATGTGTATATATAATTGTTTTCAGAGTTCCTTTTCCTTTGTGTGAATTGTGAAATTCGATCATCTTTTCTAAAGTCGTCAAAACAGCTGTTCTACAGATGAAATATCTCGACTTTTTATGAAGTGCTCTACCTGCCTACTCATGCACGAGAAGGAGGTTACAAAGTCCATTTCTCTAGGATGTGGTGGACCCCCCATAAGTTTCTCAGGAAGGAGACTCATGCCAGCTGATAGAGCTGATAAATAACTATACAGGGTATGAATCTTAAAAAAATCGGACGAGTCATTTTTGAGATAATCGTGAAAAACATGTTTTTTTTTAGTAATTATCTGCCATTTTTCTTAAGAATATTGAGGAGCTCCTGAAATTTTCCCAGAAATGAAACTCTTGTCAGTTGATAGGGCTTATAAATAGCTATCCAGGGAATAAATTTGAAGAAAATCGTTAGAGCCGTTTTCGAGAAAACCGTGAAAAACATGGTTTTTCCGCCATCTTGGATTGAATTTTATTGAATTTCTTATTGTCGGATCCCCATGGTATAAGGACCTTAAGTTTAAAATTAAAAGTCAATCGGTTAATTAGGAATGGAGTTATGGTGTTCAGACATACACACATACACACACACACATACACACATACACATATATACACACACAGACCAATACCCAAAAATTATGTTTTTGGAATCAGGGGACCTTGAAACGTATAGAAAACTCGAAATTAGGGTTCTTTAATTTTTTTTGAAAAGCAATACTTTCCTTACCTATGGTAATAGGGCAAGGAAAGTAAAAAATTATTAATACAGCCTGGTTTTCACTAGTATAGTTAGTGGTCGAGTAACTGGCATACTAACTCTACCGAGCTAACTCTACTCTACTTACTTGGTCGAGTAACTGTTTTCACTACAATTGAGAATAGTAGGTAAAGTGTGTTGTCTAATGAACACAACTAACCATCAAATGCCAATATTTTTTAAATAAAAATACTAAAATATTGTCAAAAACTATCTCCTCAACGTTTTTTCTTCTTTTTGAAGAACACATCAGAGATTGGAATGAACAAAATCTAACTTTGCAGAACATTTGATAACAAATAATCACAAAATTGCAGTTGAGGAGAATGTTGAGTTTCTGCATGTTAATAAAAAAGGCAGATCGTTGAATATTCTAGAGGCTTTAGAAATAACAATAGTAATTAAGGACAAAATTCCCAATATAGTTTAAATGACCAGGTTTAATTCAACTAATACAACACTATGAATTTAGTTTTATCATAACATTGTAAGCTTACATTAGTCAATAGTTTTTCCATTTACATATTTGTTTTATTATCTTTCACTTGTTTTCTTGGTTCTTATTTTGTACCGGAAGTAAATTTTGTTATCATGGCGAATCTGTTGCTTAAGCCGCTATTTTGTGACACCGTTAAGTGGGAGGAGACTGTCTAGCTGGGCCAATGGCAGGCGTTCATGCCCTTGACCAATAGCAGTACTCGTCTAGTATAAATTCTGCTGCTCTTGTATTTTGTTTTAGTTTATCAGAGATTGAATGGTGTAACAACCGAAACCGGTCTTTCCAAGTATCAATAAATCTGTGGTTTTTGACAATTTCTTAGTATTTTTATTCAATATGAATAATTACCACAATATCAGCTTCTTAACTACACAAAAAGTCAATATTTTCTAATAAATTTAGATAAATTAATACTTTTAATAAATAACAATACTTCTTAAACTTGATAGCCTACGGCACGACTCTACTCTACTAGCTGGAGACTGTTTTCATTAGCATAGTAGTGGTAGAGTAGAGTGAGAAGCGTTGGTGGGGGAAGGCAAGAGGTAGAGTACTATACCACGGTGCTATCTCACTCTACTCTACTAAAAACTAGTACTAGTACCATGAATATACTCTACCATGAACGTTTCCATTGTGAACATTGCCGAGTGCGCTCTAGCACTGAAAGAGTGTGAGAGTAAGAGAGAATAGTAGTACTTCTATTTGAAATAATGGATATCGTTAATATAAACACGAATTTACATTTGATGACAGTATTAAGACACATTAAGATTGAACGAATCTTATAAATTATGAGAAATTTATGAGAATGAAGATTGAATGCAATTTAAATAACGGTAATATAATATTGTGATGTAACTACATGAATCGGCCGTGTTTCAACAAACATATTATTGTTGATTCTCTGAAAAGGATTATATTAAAAAATATCCTTCCCCTACAATACGTGGTTAATACATGACTGCGAGAGATTGATTGATTGATTGAGTACTTTATTTATGTAGATTACAATATATACTGGCTTATACACTTATATACAATAGCTTACAATACAGCAAAATTATGGATGAATTTACAAAATATAAATTAAGAAAATAATTATTGAGCTGTATATAATATGAAAAAAAAACAATTAGTAATAACTATAGATGAAATAGAAGATAATATTGTTATGCATCTACATAAATTGGCGGAGCTTTGGACATATCAATGTCCATTCTTTGGAAAGAATATTCGAAGTATTCTTCCCACTAACTCTCTACCAAGAGAGAGAGAGAGGAGAGAGAGAGAGAGAGAGAGAGAGAGAGAGAGAGAGAGAGATAAATTGATTGATTCATTACTATGCCTTTGTTAGGGCGGAATTAGGAGTCCAGGTCCTCCCTGCTACACAACCAAAATTAGATTAGAGAGTTCTATATTTATGTGTGTTACAATAGAGAGAGAAAGAGAGTGAGTGAGTATGATAGAGTTTGATGTGGTCGAGCAGTCAAACGGAGCATTCACTGGATAGATGTGAGCAGCAAAATCGGTGGTGGATTTGAAGTGACTGTGAACAGTTTGAAGTAGCCATTACCTGCTCAGTGAAGTGAGGGAATCCCAAGACCAAAACGCACTCCACGCAAAACCCGTCTGAATCTGGCAGCTTAAATTATGTGCGCGCTTTACACATGTAGTCAATGCCGTCAACAGTAATCTGCCGAAATTCCAAAGCCACAACTCATCCTGCAACACATTCAACAGTTCTTGCAATCAGATAATAATTATTGTGAAAAGTTCGTTGTAAAACCTTTACTTGTCTATAACTGAATAGTATATTTCGCCCCTAGAGCTGAAAATGAGACTTTCCCGGCTCGAAATCGGTTTTCAAGTCCGAGGCCGTAGGCCGAGAGCCGGAAAAACATTTTTGCCCGAGGTGCAATAGTATATTTCACACCTAGGGCCGAAAATGAGACTTTTCCGGCTCGAAATCGGTTTTCAAGTCCGAGGCCATAGGCCGAGGACTAGAAAAGATTGAGAGCCGGAAACACATTTTTGCCCGTAGTGCGAACGCTATTTTTCGCCACACAGAGAAATAAAACAATATCTATTTATGAGAATAATTGTTTATTAGGCACTTCCGAAAGCAAAACTGGAAGGTCATAGCTCTAGCAAATCTGAGGTAATCTGAATATCAGGAAATTGTCCAAATATTTTTTTTTTATTCTGATTTGTCTAAATAATCTAAAAGATTATGTTTAATCATGTTTTAATGTGGGATGTAGAGTTTATACTTTTTTATTCTTTCAAATAACAATAAGATGATATTATTATAAATGTTTTGATTCTTGAATAATAAAACACAAATAATGAAAAGTTTTTAGATCAGCTGTTTTAGCACACTTGAAATTTGGCCAATCTGAATGTCAACGTCAACAATGCTTGTTGTCGTCGACTGTGGAAGTTTAGGTTAGACGTTCTATCCTACTCTGAAAGTCGAATTTGAATAGTTTATAATATATCTTATCTGTATTTCATTCATCCAAATAAAATGATAGTATCTTATTGCAGAATACTTTATTCAATTCTAGAAGCATAAACTGATTCTGTTTCATAAGCTATTTTGTAAACACGTTCACATCAAATCAGAATCAGCTGAATTCAAGGTTATTTTACAGCCCTAGGACCGTAAAAATTTTACCGGCCTGTTCAGAAAACAATACCTTCCGGCCTCCATATGACGCACGTAAACCAGCTTATTACATCCAAGTGGGGCGAAAAATTCAGTTTCACTCTCAAACAAAATTGATTAAAAGGCATGTAAGTGATAGATTCAGTGGCTACTAGTTTTTAAGTCAGGCAGTTTGATTTATTTAAAAAGAAGTCGTTCCTTGAGACTTAATTAAACCAAATTCTTCGTGTGCTACTTGTTTGTCGACGCTTGATATTTCTATTGGATATTTGTCTCAATCACGTTTGAGCAATTAATAAGCCACATATCCGATACAAGTGATCTGGTTTCTATAAGCGTTGCAAGTCTGTAGTACAATTTTATCTTGTAAAGGTGCGTACAGACTGTCGCTCTGCTCCGCAACCGAACGTCAGAGCGATTGATGATCGACCGGCGAGCAAGAGTGGTTCGACCGGGGAACGCGAGAAGATCTTACATCTTCCGTAACGTTCATGATGGGTGCGTGGGAGGAGCGACTGTGGTTCGATGGAGGAACGAGGGCGATACGAGGGCGGTACGAGGGAGGAGCGTGCTCGGTGCGGGTTGGAAGAGCGTATTATGTGTACGCAGCTTAAGGCTGAGTTCTAGCCTCACCTACAGTAGCCTAACATCTACCCAAGATTACTGTTCGGGCTCGTACATGTCATGGAGGCCCTAAGGTCAGTCAATAATAGAATTTTAAACAATTAATTAGAGCCAACCTTACATTATATATGTATATACTTATTTATTTATTTATCAAGGGCAACTCTTCACGAGTATTTTAAGCCCAGGTGAATCAATGTCATCGACAATGCTAATCACCTGTTGTAAACAAGTATATAATCAAAAGACATACTGGCAACTGGTCAGCCCGAGTTGGAAGCAGAGGAAGATGGAAAATGAAATTTATTATTTAATAATACTTTGCAACTTTGAGTAATTGTTATCAATTGTATGCTTCATTGATTATCAGTCCATTGTGATTGATTATGAATAATTATATAGTTCGAAAATTGATTTTCACAGTAATATTGGACTATAGAGGACTTTCCTTTTCCTTTCATATTATCCTTTAAATGGAAAATTTCAAAAAATCTCAAAATTCATGGAAATCTATTGCAGTAAATACGAAACATTCATACATACATTATAACATATGGATACCTAAATGCACAACCGTCATCTTGAATCTTGGACCTTACTTCGCTCGGTCAATAAGAACTTCACATTTCAATTTCAAGTTAATTCCCATCCTATTATGGAACAAAAAATACATGGAAACATGAAGAGAAATGCACAACCGTCATCTTGAATCCTAGAACACACTTCGTTCGGTCAATAACAAAAGCTATACACTTTTATCACAAGTCATTTTCCATTCCATCATTAATCGAAAATTGTGTCAGGTTGATATTTGGAGACCTGTGTTGCCAATTACAGAACGGTTAGCTATCTATTAGGCCTTCACGTGATTGTTATCACATAGGAATTAAAATAGTTGGCTATCCGACGTATCTGACCGCTGGCTAGATTACGGTTGTAATTACCAGTTTGAGTGACACATGGTTAACATGGTTGTCGGTTGTCTGTCTGCTCGCTAAGCCAGTATTCACTCTACTCACACTTAATCAAAGGCTAGTGAATTGCTCCGTTCAAGAGTGAGACAGTAGTATATGCAGCCTGTCTTTCGCATTGTTGGATATTGCATCAACGGAGTGATGAAATTAATGTTCTCTTGTCAATCACAGACTAGAAAAAGTTCAGTTACTTATATCATTCATTCTAGGATGCGTGGAGACATGAGCGACACAAACATGCGCATTTCACTTTCCATCAGCTACAGAGTGATCGAGAAGACGCGTACATCAATACGCACATGATAGGATTAGGAAGTAGTATAATGCATTTTAGAAAATGTATTTATTAATTAGTACATATACAGTGTGATTCCTAATTATGCTAAAATAATTTAATACGTGATAGTAGAGGTAAAAATAAGAAATAAAGTTCCTATAAACATATATCGATAAACGCTTCATTAGCGAGCTGTACAGAGTGAAAGATTTCGCCCGGAATTCAGTTCCTCTAGTGAAATATACCGATGCTGAATTGTTTGGGGACTAGTTTTTGAGAAACTTATGCTGGGTTCATATGGAAAAATATCTAAAAAATTGAATAAAACTAGTCTGAAAGCTGTATATGAGTAGGTTTTGAGAAAAAAGTTGAAATGTGCAAAAAATTTAAGTAGAAAACATAGACTTCTACGTTTGATGCCCAATAACTTTCTTTAATGACCAGTAAACAAATAATTTTTCGCATTAAAAATTGTAGAGAATTTGATTCCGAAAAGAATTATGTAAGCTGTGTAAACTAAATTTAAATAAAAGTTGAATAAAATGTATTCTTATGTAGTAAATTACACCACAAAAATTTGCTGTTTCATGAGGAGAGAACTAATAACTAATAGGTTGTAGCTGATTGCAAATAAAACATGGATTTAAATAACAGCTGATTTATTTTTTTTTAAATAAGAAAATATTTCGAAGAAATTATCAGCTGAAAATTATTTTCAGGAATATTTTAGCTCATTGTTGAACAGAACAACAAACTGTGAGTTAGGCCTACTGTAACCGCGCTGTGTTTTTTGTTTAATCTATTAACCAGTTATTTGTAACCATTCCACTTTGCTTTTGTGTTAAGTGTTCACGTTTTAAAAATGACAGGTAATTTTAGACATTATTCATACTTCGAATTAGCTGACATGCATTTAATGTACGTAATGGGACACTGAAGCAAGACGTTTTTATCAAGAGAACTTTCCCAACCGAGTATGTCCAAGTTCAAGGTTTTTTGCCACTATTCATCAACGTCTGTCTAAAACAGGTTCTTTGATATCCAAAGAGCACATTTAGGCAGGCAGACCCCGATCTACTATGACTGTTGAGTTAGAAGAACAAGTTCTTAATGGAATTTATGAACATCCAGAGAAGAGCACAAGAGAATTGTCAGTGCAGTTCAATGTCAATCAATCTATTATCTGGAGGATACTAAAAGAGCAACAATTATATCCATATCACCTCCAGAAAGTTCATACTATATTTCCACGAGACTGTATTCCCTGTGCTGATATTTGCCGATGGTTTTTAGAAAAACTTGTTAACCCAAACTTTTTAACAACCGTTTTATTTACTGACGATGCACACTTTACAAGAACAGCTATCGTTAACGTCCACAACCAACATACTTGGGCAGCTGAGAATCCTAATCACCACAACATCAGTTTTCAGTAAACATTTGGGTAGGAATCATAGGAGATCATCTACTTCTGTTCGAGCTTCCTCCCAGGCTTAATGGCATAATCTACTCAAACTTTTTGAGAGAGGAGCTATTTATCTTACTTGAAGATGTAACTCTTCAGTTGCGCCAAAACATTTGGTTCATGCATGATGGAGCTCCTGCACACTTCAGTGTTGCTGTTCGTGAATCACCCTGTAAACATACACAAATAACTAACATTTTCACAACAAATGTTAAAAAGTGTTGCCTTTTTCAGTAATAAATTTTCAAGTTATATAAGCTTATACTCTATAAACTACTTCTAAAATGGATTTCAATAATATTCTACGTTATTCAACAATGTCTGGAACGAGAAAGACAGCTTCCAATACTCACAGCGATTATGAAGAAATTAGTGTTGAAAGCTTATTATCTGAGTTTGAGAACGTTAAGGAATCGACTGCTTGAAGTTGACTGTTGAAGTCGACTCAACAGTGTAACATTTGTTATGAAATACGGTGTATTTAATGAGGCGCTTGTCGTATTCCTATGACATTTGCAAATTACGAGTCGTGCTATGAAAACGAAAAGGGGGTTCTTTAGTTACCCTCCCCCCCCCTCAATACTCTATCCAGTTTTTGGGGAACTCTGATATTTTCTCTCCCTTGGAACAGCTGTTCTCACTCTCTCAGCTATTTACACAATCAGAATAGAATTGCTCTCTCGAAACAGTAATTGAAAGTGGAATCAACTTGTTCTGTTCTCTATCCAGAGTTGAGATTTTGAAATAGGTCTGTATTCTAGAGTGCAGCTTTCTATTGCAGTTTCAAAATCGCCGTCTTCTAATTAATGCAACGGAGAGATTATGCTGTGATGTTGAGAACTCTGTTGTCAGATCCGAGAGAAAGAGAGAACGAATGATGATGATGTGAGTAATAGTAGAAGATAGGAGAAGGGAGAAAGAGAGAACTGAGGAGAAAGTGACGAGCGGGAGAGAGTATTGAGGAAGGAAGTGGAGGGAGCGGAGAAAGAGGTAGTGAGTGGAGAGGTGGAAGATGAGGGAGAGAATGAAGGAAAGAAAATCAAAGGAGAGGAGTAGAGGTGTCGAAAGAGATGGAAGAGACAAAAGGATAGGGAGAGAAGGAATAGAAGGAAGAGGAGGAGAAGGAAGAGAATGAAAAGGAGGAAAAGAAGGAAGAGGAAGAAGATAAGGAAGAGAAGGGAGGAAAGAAAGTCAAAGGAGAGGAGTAAGAGACGAAAGAGATGGAAGAGACAGAAGATAGGAAGAGAAGGAATAGAATGAAGAGAATGAAAAGAAGAAACAGAAGGAAGAGGAGGAAGAAAAAAGGAAGAAAAGGAAAAGAAGGAAGAGGAGGAAGAAAAGGAAGAGAAGGAAGTGAAGGGAAAGAAGGAAGAGGAGGAAGAAAAGGAAGAGAAGGAAGGAAAGGAAATCAAAGGAGAGGAGTAAAAGAGTCGAAAGAGATGGAAGAGACAAAAGAATAGGAAAAGAAGGAATAGAAGGAAGAGAATGAAAAGAAGAGAAAGAAGGAAGAGAAAGAGAATGAGGAAGAGAAGGAGGAGAAGGGTGAGAATGAATAGAAGGAAGAGGAGGAAGAGGAGGAAGAGGAGGAAGAGGAGGAAGAGGAGGAAGAGGAGGAAGAGGAGGAAGAGAAGGAAGAGATGGAGGAGAAGGAAGAGACAAAAGAGAAGTGAGACAAGAAAGAAAATAAAGAAAAAGTAAAATGGGAAGAGAAGGGAGAGATCAGAGAGAACTTTGAGACCAAAGAGAAAAATCTGGTGTCGTACACTCACACAACTTTCCTTGCTCATTGAACTGTAAGCCTCATTCTTAAACGAGAATAATTTAGGGGAATAACAACATGACGATTGGTGGCAACATATTTGAAACTACGATCAGACTACTGTATATGTATATATCATTGTTTTCAGAGTACTTTTTCCTTTGTATAAATAAATTTTGAAATTCGATGATTTATTTTTTTAAGTTGTCAAAACAGCTGTTCTACAGATGAAATATCTCGACTATGTGCTCTTTTTATAATCTGCTCTACCTACCTACCTCATGCACGAGAAGGAGTTTACAAAGTCCATTTCTCAAGGATGGGGTGGACCCCATTAGTTTCCAAGGAAGGAGACTCATGTCAGTAGATAGAGCCGATAAATAAATATACAGGGTATGAATTTGAAACAAATCAGTCAAGTCATTTTTGAGAAAATCGTGAAAAACATGATTTTTTAGTAATTATCCGCCATTTTTCTCAAAAAAATTACGGAGCTCCTGCAATTTTCCCAGAGATGAGACTCATGTCAGTTGATAGGGCTATCCATGGTAAAAATTTGAAGAAAATCGTTAAAGCCGTTTTCGAGAAAACCGTGAAAAACATGGTTTTTTAGTAATTATCCGCCATTTTTCTCCAGAATATTACGGAGTTCCTGCAATTTTCCCAGAAATGAGACTCATGTCAGTTGATAGGGCTTATAAGGGCTTATTAGGGCTTATAACATGGTTTTTTTAGTAATTATCCGCCATTTTCTCAAGAATATTACGGAGCTCCTGCAATTTTCCCAGAAATGAGACTCATGTCAGTTGATAGGGCTTATAAATAGCTATTGATGGTATAAATTTGAAGAAAATCGTTGGAGCCGTTTTCGAGAAAACCGTGAAAAACATGGTTTTTTAGTAATTGATGGGTTGATGGTTGAATGTGAGAGAGCAAAAAAAACTGAAACTGCAATTCAATTAAATCCTCACTTCTTCACTTTCTCACTATAGGCCTATATCCCTCAGAAACACACTCTCTTGTAAAATACTCAATCCCATACACTGAAATAATTTGATTTAAAATATTTTACTCACTTCTTCGTCCTTTTTCAGGATATAAAAGTAACATTGAAAGTACTGCATGAGTCAAAATAACTTTCTCCTGTGTGTCTGCCTGACTATTATCCTCCAGTACCATACGCGATATATTAATGATAAAAATTGTGATGGCAGTTGCTATGTCGTTGGTATTATTGATTTAACAAAATTTGAATTCTGATTCTGAATCATTTTACCCATACGGAGAAACCTATGAAGTCCTAGGGATTCACGTAGGCCAAGAGCGTAATATTAATAGGAAAACAGCTTAATGTTCCTTTTCCAAAGATAATTTAACAGTGGGCTCCACTGGGATTCCTATTCAAATTGAAAAAAGATTCTGTAGGTAGCTTCAAAATTTTGGTCTGCCATCTTCGTTCCGCCACATTGAATCAAAAATTTTCTATGGGAAGGTTTTAATACAAGATTCAAATAAAGAACTCCAAGAGACAATGAATGGTGGAAATCGCTCATCAATATATCAAACCGTTTCAAAGACATTCACATTTTAGTGTTGAAGTTTTTGGATATCTGTGATACAGGAATATTGCTCGCCTAGAACAGGATAGATTATTCATCACATATTCTTATCATTATCGTTTTCTAGCAACCCATTTTGAGCGTTCATATAGTAGCTGCTGAGAGAGATTTATGTGATGGATATATTGGACTAAACAACGAGTGACTCAAATGAAGCGATTCAAATATAAAAAAAAGAAAAATGGGAATGCGAAAAATATTATAATATTGGGAACTCCATAACTTATCATTTAATTAAGATACATTCATGGGATTGATAATTTTCTGAAAAACACTAATAATTAAGATTTAGTTTTAATTTTAGATGACTCTCTCCTGGATTATTGGGTTATGTGTTGGAGATTCCTCAGTGATTGCTGCATCATCTGAGAAAACTCCGTAAAAGTGATCTCTGTTCGAAATTAACAGAATGCTCAAGTATAGACATTAAGAAGAAAACAAACATTTCAGTTAATTTTCATTGAAATCGACCACATCAGTATTTACTCGTGAATTACCGGTAGTGTATTGTTAATGTATTAAAATTTGAGAAGATAATATGAGCATTTTATTGGTTTTTCTCTCAATGATTGAAATGAATGGCTTAATTGCTTTATATAATTATGAAAATATCACAGTTTATTACATTCCAGTACAATTATCTTGTTTCACAATCCATTTCTAAGTAGAGCTCATAAGTATCGTAATCTTGCCATACAATTACCATACAATAATTGAAGTTGATTTCATTCAACTTCAGTGGTTCATTTCACCAAACTGCTAGGGGGGGGGGGGCAAAAACCAAGAGGTATTGGTGGGGGAGGAATACCCCCAAAGGATAGAGGGACCTGGGTTTTTCCCCATAAATGTTACATTCTACATTCCAAGATGTTATTATATGCTTAATTTTTTCCAATTTTATACAAATGTAGTTGAAGTATCAATACAAACATATACATTATTAGTTATTGAATTCAATCATGAAATATTTATTAGAAATATGGGTCTACAGAGAGGCCCTAAAGTAGGAATACACTGGAACAGATTCCTTAAAAATCATGGAAAAAGATAAATTTTTCTTTTACAATGAAAGTTTCAACAATTTCATTGGGGATCATATTCTAATTGGAAAATAACTTTCAGTTAGAAAGCTAAAGATACATCAAGCTGTTCCCATGATTCTCAACAACTCTTTACATACATTTTTGATTGTGTGATTGTGCCCTTTCTTTTGCTTTCACTGTGACATCTTGCAGCTTGTTAATTCTCACATTGAAATTTATTCAATAACTCACTTATTGTGCTCTGATCAATAAGTGTACCCATTCTGTATTCAACCACAGAGAAAAATGTATTATTTATTACTCTGTACCCGTATCCATACTTTCAAGGCAATCTTGCTACATTGTTGATACTGTAGAAGGAATTATACTACTGCTGATAAAGAAAAGTATTAAATCATTATGAGACTCTAAGGATTCGTGTAGATAGACCCGCATTTCCATTATTTATCTGATCCTTGAGGGGGGCTAGGCCCCCTAGGCAGCTGATTATAAGTAAGAATTAATATTGATATTTTCATAATACAGTACACCTGAAGAATTGGCAAAGTTTATGGTAAGGGGTGAGGAGGTACTCAGCTCTTCCAACTAACATTGGATAAGTTTTGTGCAGTCTACTATAACAGACGTTCCCATATGGATGTTACTATAGACGTATTTATCATCGTACTCAATTTCTGTTTGTTAGTTGTTTGTATGTCTGATGGAAATCGAAAACGGCTCTAACGATTTTGATTAAGTTTGAAATATAGTATATAGTTTGAAATATAGAGTTTGGGATACGAAAATCATCATTTGGATTAGGACTCATGTTTAGGATAACTCACTGAGGGAACTTAAAAATGATTAGGTAATAGTATTCATCAACCGAGTAGCAGCTGACTGAGATAGTTTTCTGTCGTCAGTTGAAAACAGGTTGATCAAGAGAGTTTTTCATCGACAGTTGAAAACAGCTGATCGAGAGAGTTTGCCATTGTCAGTTGAAAACGAGACAGATGTGTTGAGTCACCAAGTTTGTTGACGTCATGTTTTTGAAGTTATTGCATGATTCAAGAAAATAGGTGCAGAGAGCAGCCGAGTGACAGCAACGCAACGCAAATTTGAATTTGAAACATGATGATTGCGGTAATATTAATCAGGTAAATGCTAAAGTAGTCAGTTTTAATATACCTGGGTAATTGAATTATAACAATCCACTTACTTCTAAATTTCCATCTCTATGCCTTTGTACTTTCAACTCTTTTTCTTTGTTATTGTTATCTTCATAGACGTGAAGTAGATAGATAAGGGTGGGTGTCTTCCATAAGTAAAATGAAATGTCTATTTCCGACTTCTGTAGTTGAATACTTGTAGCTAGTAGTTCTGTGAACAGTAGAGCTCGTACAGTATTTATAAACAGATCTCATTGTCAATATTTCACCCCAATTAGCCCTTCGGACATCGGAAAAAAGAAACCGGTACCGTGACGAGAAATCGGTAAGTGTTGAAACGGCCAATGACTGATTGGCGTGAATTGACGATGACAATAATATTACCTGTTATAAATAAAAGCGAGAGCAGTGCCAAGCTGTAATCATCAAAAGCTAATTTACAAACATGCCAACGTACATATACAGACAAAAGCAAATCGTTGAAACGTAGAAAAATCAATCATCAAAATATTATCATGAAAAAATAACATTTTCCCGCTATTTTGGGAAACGATAACTGTATATCTTCCAGTATTGAAAATGACATTCAAAATGAAAAACAATACTGAAAAAATTTATTATATTCAGAATTCTCAATGTTCGAGTGATTGTGCACCATTGATTGTGGAGCATTGCCAATGCTCCAGTAGGCCTAGACTACATTCAACACAGTAGAACCTCTATAATTTGTAGCTTACGCGACCAAGCATTTAATACGAATTTTGGAGGGTGACGAATTATATATCAAGCTCTGCAATATCGAGGCTGATAAAATAAAATACGAAAAAATATATCATGGATACTGATCCCATGATTAATTCATAATATAGCCTCCATGAATGGATATTAGAAAATATTGTTAAATATTAATTTCACATACTTGTAAAAGATTTCAGAGATAAATTCAACTGTTCATGAGCGAGTTCTTCAACCAAGGGTGTCTTTAGTTATATTATTATATGTGAATCCATAGAACTTCAAAGTTCACTCCGAATGGGTTAATAATTCACAATCAGAATTCAAAATCCCTAAACTAATAATACCAATTACTATAACGTTAAAGGTATTGCTATCACAAGTGTTGTATTATCTAATACAGTAGGCTATGTTGAAAACAAACAATAGACAGGCAGACAGACATTAACGAAAGCGAGTTGATGTAAAATTTGTATATTAATCAGCTGAATTCGGGGCATTAAGGACAGTATATGTGATAATTCTTAAATAGCATTAGCTGTTATGAATAAATGGGTAAATTGTGGTAATTGCATGCAATTAATATTCCAGCTTACTAATGATAAATCACAACACCCTTTTTTCCAATTCACTTGATCAGTTGATGTGATTTTCGGACTCATCATCACTGGAGTTATTAGTTACTGTAGCATAATTTCCGATGAACTTATTTCTGGAGCTATCAGTTACTATAGCATATTAGTTTATTTATGTTTGTGGGAATACTAATTACAGTGTTTTTTATGGTAAAACTTTGAGAAGTTTCAGTGTACTCACTAATCTCGACAATTGAACTATTAAGTGAAGTTATTTTTGTTTTGTGTCAAGAAATTTACTAATAGTTATATTATTCAAGTTCCAAATAACTGCAGAAAAGAGAGACAACTGCACAAGATAGGAATGATATATAACAAACTATACAGTTACAAGATAAGTCATCGCCTGATATTACTAAGAAGAGGGATAGAAAAGAGTGATAGGTTTCAGAAATGAATTGTCAATGGTCTTGTTAAGAATAGCCTACATGTGGGGATTGATCAGATCAATGACCAGTATTTGAAAACCAGACAGCTCCTCGTAGTACAGTCCGTCCAAGAAGTATAACCTGACCGTCTTGTTTTGGAAGTGTCAGAGATTCGATGTGTCTGACTTTGTCGTTTCTGTACGGATGTAAAAGTGTCCGGTTTTGGCGCCTAACGCACACGCCAATTCGAGACTCTTTCAAAACAGTCTTTCCCTGTGGCTGGCGTACGGTGTCGATGGATGAGATAGTCGCTGTCCACTCCTGTCAGGTTCTGGGTGTGTCGGAGGACTAAGGTGGCGCGTACCCGTCGGGGGGGTCGGGTCCTCATGGTATAAGGACCCTAAGTTTAAAATTTCAAGTCAATCGGTTAATTAGGAATGGAGTAATCGTGTTCACAGACATACAAACATACACACATACACACACACACATATACACACACACAGACCAACACCCAAAAATCATGTTTTTGGACTCAGGGGACCTTGAAACGTATAGAAAACTTGGAATTGGGGTACCTTAATTTTTTTGGAAAGCAATACTTTCCTTACCTATGGTAGTAGGGCAAGGAAAGTAAAAAATGAAATATAAGAAATAAGAGAGATGCGAGAATAATAATCGAGAGTACGTAGAGTGAGAAGGAATGCAATCACGATATTTATTATTTTAGGATGAGTATTTTTTTTGTGGGTGAGAGTGTAAGAACGGCACAGTATAAGAGACTACCTAGCTTCACGAAAAAAACTACTAGGACTATCGGCTTCAGTTAATAATGACATTTGGAAAATAAAATAAAATATCTTCTTGTCATATCTTTCAACCATGGCTACAGTAAGAGAGATAAACGATGTAGATGCATGAGATGAAAGTGGTTTGTTCGTATCATTCTTCCAATTGAAAATATTTACTCGTCCATAAATTGGACGACGTCACCTGGGGTCGAAGTATGCGGCATAAATCAGCCATAGCGGATGTCAGACTTGAAAATATCCAAACTCTTCAATCAAAATGAACTAATGGAGCGAGGATGGTGTCACCGGTGAAATTCTTATCGGATAATCCAGCTACTGGTCGTGACGTCATCTTGGTTTTTGCGAGGGAGAGCCTCAATCGAATTCACTGACCGGGAACCGAGATAACAACTGTGTGAGTCACGTGTCATCTCTGCTTCTCTGCTCTCTCAGAGCTCTTTCTCCTTATCAGGACTTCTTGTGAAGTGGGTTTCCTACGTCGTGTCATCACCAATATTAAGCTCACATCTGTTACACACATGTGTTCAGCTGCGCTTAAATTGGTCAAGTTTCCTTGAGTTGAATGAGTGATCATTGAAATTTGAAGTTGAGAATATTCGATTTCAATAATGAAATTTTATTATTCAATCATTGAGAAATATTTTTTCTCAACAAATAAGAATAATATTCAATTGATTATTCAGAACAAGAATAAACAGTTTATATTACATCAAATTTATCGGTTTCAGCTATCCTCTATAGAAGGCAGTGACAGGGCAGAGAATCGGCAACGCTGATCTTCTATCTTTCTATAGTGCCATTATAACGTAAGTAACTCCTAAACGTAAATAACTACTTTAAATATAAAGCAAATAAAAATCTCAGTACCCTTTTTTAGAAATATTTTATCACAACATGTTTCGGTCATTTATACCATTTTCAAGTGATATGAAGTAGAATGGCATAAATGACCGAAACATGTTGTGATAAAATATTTTAAAAAGAGAGTACTGAGATTTTTATTTTCTTTATATTTATATTACAAGTAGCCCTATACAGGAAAGAGATAACTACTTTAGTAAGCAGGGTGTTTGTCGTTATTCCTGAGGCAGAAGAGTAGAGAATTATATTCCTGAAATTACCTCACTTCTATGGGCTAATTTTTGAAAAGTTTTAAATAAAAAGGTACAGGGTTAAATAAAAGGTTTATAGGGTATTAATAAAAGGGTACTTATAAATGAAATATAAA
This sequence comes from Nilaparvata lugens, assembly GCF_014356525.2. NCBI lineage: Eukaryota > Metazoa > Arthropoda > Insecta > Hemiptera > Delphacidae > Nilaparvata > Nilaparvata lugens. Next base: position 105,153,918 of record NC_052518.1, read on the forward strand.
TCTCAGTACCCTTTTGAATTATTTAAACAATTTTGTGAACTAAAAATTTGTAATTGAACAATTTGTAATATGAACCCCACACAAATGAGCTTGGACTTTATAAATACTGTTTAAACTTATTGCTTGAATCATTCTAGTGCCTAACCCTACCGCAACGAAAAAATCCTGGATAATCTAAGCTCCAATATCCTTTCAAAATATAAATGGAAAAATGGTCAAGTAAGGGAGCATGCATCAAGAAAACCGTTTGGAAAGATTGTGGTGGAAAACAATAAATTTATTGAGAAGCATGAGAGGGGAGAGAGAGTGTGTGAAAAGAGAGGGTGATGATCTAAGAGAAAGTGTAAGGGAAGATGAGTATAACATATTCAACTAGTGACAAGCAATTAACTGAAGAGGCCAGTCTTCATTAGAATGTGACTCACATTTCCATTTTATAAATGAAAGTAGTTCGAAAGGGCCAAAGGGCCATTATACGTTGTCATTCAATTATCTTCGAGTACACACTTGTGGCCTTTCTTCCCACTAATTAGAAGTACATGCCAACAATGAAATGATCATGAATTATGCTCCGTTTTAATTGCTCACTCTTCAGCACGAACCGAGGAAAAAATTGTCTCAAACGAAACTCTGAAATTATTCTCCTTCAGTCGTCGTATCTCCGGGCACTCCTAAACTTCTCATGTTACAAGATGAGGGAATTTTGCTTCATCGCAGCTTCTCAAGATATGGGAATTGTGGGTAGTCACAGGTGTTAATGATCAACTACATACATATCCATAGATACTATAGTGAGACCAACGTTATGATGGCAGTGGAGAAAGATAGAAGAACAGCATTGCAAATTCTCTCCCTACTATAGAAGATGGCCGATATCGTCATAATATCTTCTATATAATAAGAGAGAGTAGGGTTGTGTTTGTTCGTTTGTTCGTTTGTTCGTGTGTTCGTTTGTTCGTGTGTTCATTTGTTCGCATCAAAACAAGTCAACTTGTGGATTGCATACCGGAAAATGGGAATGATTTAGATCTCCAAATTTTGCACATAGATTTTAAAAATATCAATCTCGTGCACCTGGAAGCCCAAATTTTGATTTTCCTTCTAGATTTTTCAGAATTAATGCTCAAACTCCATTCATGCTACCGTACATGAAGTTCCATTTACGTCATAGGCTACATTGTCATTGTTGTAGCCCAGAAATGTGTTTTTCTATGAGGAGGTTTTATAATGCTGTTACAACACAATTATTTTTGAACGGAGGCGTGTAGCGAACGGTAAAACGCTCACTTTCGGAGTGATGGTTCCTTGGTTCGAATCCCCCGATTCTTCCCACTTTTTTTGTTTTTTATTTTTCCCCTCAAAACGTATTATTTTCAATTATTTTTTGAAGGAATTTGCTTTCATTACAATTAAACTGGGATTTTATCGAATAATTCATAATAATAATAATAATAATAATAATAATAATAATAATAATAATAATGTCTCTGGTCGAGGGTACAACACGACCAGAGGAGTTTATTCAAATTATAGACATGATTACAAAAAGCATATAAGGTACAATTATTTACAAAGTATTAATACAATTGGTTGATTACTTGCTCATCTAAGAAAATGTGACCCCCACAATTTATATGAATATGTGTCGGGATGCCACTAATTTTGCTATTGTTTAAGATTTTATGCCAAAAGTTAAAAATTCTAATAAAGATACATTTTGCGAGTCCTTAGAAGTTCATAAAAACCACATTTCTATACACAAATTTAAAAAAGAAAATTGAAACCTGAGATTTAGAAATTTTATAAAAATTTAACATAAAAAACATTTATAATACTCATGGGAAAAAAATCATTATAATAAAGAAAATGAGAATGAAACAGTATGGAAAATTTTTCATAGAACTAATTGTTCTCCATGATTGATTCTATTGGACAGGGGCCACTTATTTGTTTTCGATTTGAATGAATTGATTACATTAAATTATTTTTAATGTAAAAGTTTGCCGCCAGTACAAATGAAATGGACATAGTCTTCATGCTGTAGGCCTATCATTGAATTCCGTATGAAAACATGAATAGATCACAATAAAATAAGTAATAATTCATATTCTTCAGTTATAATGTACTATCAAACACAAATTCAATTTCAATTCAATTCAGTTTATTTCCAAAAAACATAATACACGAATAAGAAATACAATATACAATATATTTTGGAATCCCCCTACTAGACTATCCATCTGTGTGTAGGGGGGAGTTCCACTTTATACATAATAAGCTTAATCTGCTCATAGAAGTAAATAATAGAGAATACACTTATATTATGGATGTATTATTAATATTCTGATTATAAAATAGATAATATATTGTGCTGTACAATATTTTATTACGCCATTTTGAATTCAACTTTTTTTTTAAATTGGAAGATAGTCATATGACAAAGTTAGAAGACAGAAGACTTACGTTGGTCATATGATACAGAGTTTCAAGAGAAGATGAATGGTGAAAACCACACAGATTTCTCAAATCGTTCAAAAGTTATTCTCATTCAAAGATACTGATAAATCATCCATATATCCACCATCTTTACTATAATAATGGAAAGAGCTGGCTCATACACGTACGTGAAACTATGTAGGGAAATTATTTTTGTCGCATCATCACGTCTGAACTACTGGACTGATTGATTTGAACTTTTGCATAAAGATTCTCTATCAACAGAGGATGTTTATAGGCCTATTTTCAAATTTCGAATTTTTTATTACGTCAAGTTTTCAGTCTGCAAAGTTTTAAAATAGACCCTTGTGAAGCACGGGTTACCTACTAGTATGTAATATAAACTGTTCATTATCGTTTGAAATAATCAATCAAATTTCATTCGCCAAGAAAATATGTATATTTTTCAATGATTCAATAATGAATTTCCATTATTGGTATTGGATATTACCAGATACAATTAAATAGATAAATTAAACAGTATCTTCACTCTATGATATCACATTAATCAATTATAACATTGTTAATAAACTATCTGGCAACGTTGGGGACCTAGATGAGAATAGCGCTATCTGATTCGTACTGCATCTTGTATTTTGTACTGTATGTTTTGTACTGTATCCTGTACTGTATCTTGTACTGTATCTTGTACTGTATCTTGTACTGTATCTTGTACTGCATCATGTCCTGTATCCTGTACTGTTTCCTGTACTGTATCTTGTACTGTATCTTGTACTGTATCTTGTACTGTATCTTGTACTGTATCTTGTACTGCATCATGTCCTGTATCCTGTACTGTTTCCTGTACTGTATCTTGTACTGTATCTTGTACTGTATCTTGTACTGTATCTTGTACTGTATCTTGTACTGTATCTTGTACTATATCTTGTACTGTATCTTGTACTGTATCATGCACTGTATCTTGTACTATATATTGTACTGTATCTTGTACTGTATCATGCACTGTATCTTGTACTGTATCTTGTACTGTATCTTGTACTGTATCTTGTACTATATCTTGTACTGTATCTTGTACTGTATCATGCACTGTATCTTGTACTGTATCATGTGCATAGCTTTCTTGTACGGCAGGTTGCCTATATTAATCCTTGCACCAGAATCTGTCGTACAAAATACTAGTCTACTATAGTGGGGTCCACGTTAATGTTGACACATTAACACTAATGATGCTATCCTGTCTATCATTCGAAAACGCAGATAGCGCCATCCTTTTCTAGCTATGCAGTGTTGCCAGATCAGTTTAACAATTTCTACAAAGTTCTTCACTTAATAAACAACGTATCTACTTTCAATCATGAAATAGTATATTTCGCACCTAGAGCAGAAAATGAGATTTCTCCAGCTCAAAATCGGTTTTCAAGTCCGAGGCCGTAGGCCGAGGACTAGAAAAGATTGAGAGCCGGAAAAACATTTTTGCCCGTGGTGCGAACGCTATTTTTCGACACACACAAAAATAAACAATATATATATATATATGAGAATAGTTGTTTACTAAGCACTTCCGAAAGCAGAATCTAGCAAATCTGAGGTAATCTGAATATCAGGAAATTGTCCAAGTATTTTTATTTTTTATTCTGATTTGTCTAAATAGCCTAAAAGATGATGTTCAATTATGTGGGAGGTTGAGTTTATACTTTTTTATTCTTTCAAATGACAATAGGATGATATTATTAGTCTATAAATGTTCTAATTATTGAATAATGAACACAAATAATGAAAAGTTTTTTGACCAGCTGTTTTTTGATCACCTTTCTTAGTTCCATGATAGTGGCTGGAAAGGGTACTCTTTCCGGCCTAGACCTGTTCTGACGTCAGACGAGAGTCTTCTGCAAACAATGTCTTTCAGATCTACATAGGGACTGGAAAACAGCTGCTTTCTGTGCAGTGTGGTGAGAATTTATTTTTTAATTACTAGTAGTTCTGTGAACAGTAGACCTCACACAGTTTTTTCATCCACAAGTATCTGGTGTCACCTTTTCTAGTTGATTCAGTTGAATCATTATTTAATCTTAAAAACTGTTAATTGTTTTCTCCAAGATCAAAAACTCACTTATATGTTAACAAACTCAGTACACGTTTGAATCCCATATGATCATTTATCCAGTTCCGTGATAATCTTTCCTTCTGATGGAAATATTTCTCAAATATTATTGAAAATTAATTTTTTCAATCAAAAATATTATATTTTATTCAGCATTATTTAGTTCATTAAATCATTTTTTTAATTAAAAAATAAATTATTATTGATAATTATTACCTATTATTATAGCTCTAATTATTACTATTAATTATAACCTATTAAATTTGTATTTCAAATGTGAGAATATTGATACTAGCGTAAGTAGATATCCCATGGTATAGGGGATATCCCATGGTTTATGTCGCAACTTTTACTGTTATCTCAAGCCGATTAGTGTTGATTATTGTCAATTTTTACTGTTTTGTTGGGGTAAGAGTGTATGAACGGCACAATTTGAGAGACTACCAGCGTCACACAGCTGCATGGGAAAGAACTACCCGTGCTATCGTTTCTCTATGACATCATTTTGACTGCAAAACAAAATATTGAAAATATTTTTCTACCTTATTGAAATAAACACGGTTTCTCCAGACATCTGTGTAATGCATGCAATGAATAATCCACTTGTCAGCTGATTGATTATGATTCATTTTGTAATCTGATTAATCCTATTTCCAAAGTATATGATATATATATATATAGTGACTTCAGAGTATGTAGGAAATTCCTTTTCCTTTCATATTATCCTTGAAATGCGAAATTTCGAAAAACCTTGTGTATACATCGACGCGCAGTTAAAAAAGGAATATTCCTGTCAAATTTCATAAAATTCTATCAACGTGTTTGGCTGTAAATGCGTTACATACATGAAGACAAAAGAAAATCCGAGTTAAAACATAGATCTCACTACGTTCGGTCAATAAAATCAGATATCGGTATATCGGCTATATCCTTTATAAAAGACAGTGGCAAAGCAGAGAATCGGCGACGCTGCTCTCCTATAATTCTCCACTGACATTATAACGTAGACCTGACTTCACGTCATCATCCTAAATTTGCAGCAATCCACGTCCTCAGTGTCTGCTAATTTCATTCAATTCCCTTTGGGTTTTTATTTATTGCCGTCCAGTGCGTGTTTATTTGATCACTTTCTTCTCTGCTCTCTCACTCACTCTCTCTTCCTCTTTCTCACTCCCTCTCTGATTGTATATAATATTGTATATGTCTTCTACCCTCTCAAATTTTATATATATATATATATATATTATATATATATATATATTTATTTATTTATTATAAACTCATGTTATTTTAATTATCCACTGTTGATTACCCTGATCTACTTTCAGCCTACTCCATTTTAATAATTAATGATTTGATCTTATTACTTATAAAATCATTCTACTTTATTAATTTTCTGTTTTTTTTCTCATAAATCTTCATACTAATTAAAACTTTTACAATATTTTCATTTTTAAATAAATCAGTTGAATTAATGAAATTAACGTTTTGGTAGAGAGTTAGTGGGAAGAATACTTGGAATATTCTTTCTAAAGAATGGACATTGATATGTCCAAAGCTCCGCCAATTTATGTAGATGCATAACAATATTATCTATTTCATCTATAGTTATTACAAATTGTTTTTTTTTTCATATTATATACAGGTCAATAATTATCTTCTCAATTTATATTTTGTAAATTCATCCATAATTTTGCTGTATTATAAGCTATCTTATATAAGTGTATAAGCCAGTATATATTGTAATCTACATAAATAAAGTACTGTATATAAGTGTATAAGCCGTATTATATATTGTAATCTACATAAATAAAGTACTCAATCAATCAATCAATCTGACTGAGAGTCTCTTTCTTTCTTTTCGCTAATCTCTAGATGTTAGTCTCTAGATTGAGAGGGGTTCCCTTAGATGAAGTTGAATAGTACAGAAATTACGATATGGAAAGGGGCTTCCATCATAGCAGTTTGATATTGGTGGTGATAGAGACAACATACAACCCTCATAATTTCGGAAAATGTTGGTATAGATATGCTCAAATACCGTTGAAGCTGAAGTGAACAAGTATTGAGGAGAAGGAGGAGAAGGAGGATAAGAAGAAGAAGAAGAAGAAGAAGAAGAAGAAGAGAAGAAGAAGAGAAGAAGAAGAAGAAGAAGAAGAAGAAGAAGAAGACGAAGCTGGAGGAGAAGACGAAGAATAAGAATAAGAAGGGCTGAATTGTAAGCAGTGGACCGGCTGTCTCCCTCGGGGGAACAGGAGTCACGCGTGCAGATGCCAGGACTCAGGATCCAGGATCCAGGATCCAAGGAGTCAGCTTTTTACGGCTGTAGCGCCGCAATTGAAACACGGCTGAAATAATTCAGCATCTCGGGGTCCCCTAAACTATTTTGACCCGGCAATATAATATGCTCGCCCACGTCAATATACTCGCTTGCAAATAATAAATGCGCTTTGGCTTGTTGAACATGCGCCATTCTCTTTTTCAACTTCACTTTTCTCTCTCTCTCTCTCTCTCTCTCTCTCTCTCTCTCTCTCTCGAACAACGATTTGCATCTGTCATGACTGAATTTCATGGCCACACGTTTAACTCTTCGCCTTTTCCCCAGCAACAACCTTCTCTCCATTGTGAGGTCCACGTTATAATGGAAGTGGGAGAACAGCCTTGCCTTGCCACTGCCTTCTATAGACGATAGCTGATAACGGTTTGTCTGTTTGTGATGATGTTCACTTTCCATTCTTTTCTAAAATAATCATCTCATTCACACCTTCCCATCAGCAAATCAACACTCAACCGGGTGTTGTCTCTCTTGGAATAGAGAGAGTGATATTGATTGATTGAGTACTTTATTTATGTAGATTACAATATATACTGGCTTATACACTTATATACAATAGCTTACAATACAGCAAAATTATAGATGAATTTACATAATATAGACTAAGAAAATAATTATTGAACTGTATATGATATGAAAAAGCAATTTGTAATATAATAACTATAGATAATTATATTGTTATGCATCTACATAAATTGGCGGAGCTTTGAACATATCAATGTCCATTCTTCGGAAAGAATATTAAAAATATCCTTCCCACTAACTCTCTACCAAAACGTTAATTTCATTAATTAAACTAAGGGTTCATTTATAAATGGAAATATTGTAAAAGTTCTAATTGATATGTATATTTAAGAGAAAAAAACAGAAAATTAATAAAGTAAAATAATTGTATAGGTAGATAAGATCAGATCATTGGTTAATAAAATGGAGTAGGCTGAAAGTAGATCAGGTTAATCAACTTTCAGTAATATACAGCAGTATGCAGTGGATAATTAAAATAACATGAGTTCATATTATATATATATATATATATATATATATATATATATATATATATATATTATTCTATAACAGGTTTAAAGGTTTGTATCGGTGGGATGAGAGAGGGATGGTTGTCATGCAATCGTTCTAGGGCCGGACAGTTTCAGTCATTTGTTCCAAAAGATGTTTTTTCAAAGAGAAAGAGAGAGATTGATTGATAGCTCCAAGTTGAAACAGAAAACAAATTAATAACTGGTGCAAAAGAGGGTGAGGAATAGAGGATTGAATTATATTTTATTCTTCAAGAGATTATATTTTTCAACGATTTGATACTAAATTTCAATAAGTATTGTGATTGAATATTTTGTTAATTATTATTATATCTACATTGCTAATAGAATACGATCTGGCAACGCTGTGGAGATAGAGAAGGATAGTGTTTCCCACTTTGTCGAATGATAGACAATGATAGCAAGAACATTGTCGATCGAATGCTGCCATTACAACGTGGACCTCACTTCAAGTCTCTATTTAATTAAGTCTGAATATCGGACCACCGAGCTTCGCTCTGGAGTACAAAAGCATAGAAGCATAAAAGCATAGTTTATATTTATTCATTTATTGATACACAACACAATTCTTTCAATTGATTGGGGAAGGACTAACAGGCACAGCCCAAAATTGTATCTTCCCCGAATTCAGATTTATACACTATAGTCCAAAAAGTAGGTTATGTTCCATACACTTTCGAATTCAAGTTCTATTTTCAGTCCAAATATTTGAAAACTAAATAGAACTAATTTTGATGGACAAAATAACACTCTCTACTCACTTGGAACTGTGAATAATAATTAATTAAACTTTTTAATTATGAATAATTTTACCTTTCAAGCCATTAAGGTTTTCTCATCTTTTAGGTCGTGTTTATATTTTTCGCCCCACTTGGATGTAATGAGCTGGTTTTCGTTCGTGCGTCATATGGAGGCTGAAAATGATTGTTTTCTGACCAGGCCGGTAAAAGTTTTACGGCCCTAGGGCTGTAAAATAACCTTGAAATCAGCTGATTCTGATTTGATGTGAACGTGTTTACAAAATGGTTTATGAAACGGAATCAGTTTATGCTTCTAGAATTGAATAAGTATTCTGCAATAAGATACTACCATTTTATTTGGATGATAAGATATATATTATAAACTATTCAAATTCGATTTTTGTCATACTTAATCAATTGCAGCTGTTTCCCCATGCATTAAATCAAGCCGGTAAACAGCTGTTTGCAGAATAAGATAGCATGTGATTTTTATTACAGCATACTATACTGTAAAGAGATCATATGTTCTCTTTACAGTCGAGTATGTTAGGACTCTACTGAGTCCTAATAACATCTGAGTAATTAATATACTAACTCAAATGATTAAAGAACTCATTTAAGGAGATACAAGTTATAAGAACTCTTCTGAAATCTTATAATTTAGGCCTTTATTTTTTTATTTGAGCTCGAAGGGTCTGTCTGTTATGAACTAGGCGCTACGAGCTAGGTCATGTTTATAGAATGCAGTAGCTCGAGCAGCAGCAGGTAATGGTTTCTGTTTCTTAGCAATATTATTCTTTCTCAGATAAGTATGACAAAAAATATTGTACGTAACTTGTACGGTAACGTATTTACCGCATTCGTATGATAATTCTGCCCTCAACTACGTTTCGGGCAGAAACAATCATACTTATGCGGTAAATTATCGTTACCGGACTTGTTACGTAAAGTACTATTTCAGAGTAGGATAGAACTTCTAACCTAAACTTTCGAAGTCAAAGACAACAAGCATTGTTGACGTTGACATTCAGATTTGCCAAATTTCAAGTGTGCTAGAACAGCTGATCAAAAAACATTTCATTATTTGTGTTTATTATTCAAGAATCAAAACATTCATAATAATATCATCTTATTGTCATTTGGAAGAATAAAAAGTATAAACTCAACTTCTTACATAATTGAACATAATCTTTTAGGTTATTTAGACAAATCAGAATAAAAAATAAACATACTTGGACAATTTCCTGATATTCAGATTACCTCAGATTTGCTAGTGCTATGACCTTCCTGTTTTGCTTTCGGAAGTGCCTAATAATCAATTATTCTCATATTTATATTGTTTGTTTTTGTGTGTGGCGAAAAATAGTGTTCGCACCATTGGCAAAAATGTTTTTCCGGCTCTCAATCTTTTCTAGTCCTCGGCCTACGGCCTCGGACTTGAAAACCGATTTCGGGCCGGAAAAGTCTCATTTTCGGCCCTAGGTGTGAAATATACTATTACAGCTGGCTATACGTCAGCTAATGAATTCCAGGGATGAGATATTTTGATTTTCCACTCGCTCACTCACTTCAATTATCCACAGACGACGAAAGTCTCAGCTGTTTTTCCAAGGATGAATTATTCTTTCAATGTCGTTTAGCGAGTTTTCTTAGGGATGAGACCGTGCAATCTAATTTTTATATCATAAACTTACTATATTGCAAATTTCATCAAAATCGTTAGAGCCGTTTTCGAGATCCGTTGGACATAAATAACCATATAAATAACCAATATATGAATATATAAAGAAATTGCTCGCTTAATATAATATGATTACTAATAGATTACACACATTGAATGGTCGTTTATTCAGTGTGAGACATTACGACTTGTTAGGACGAGCTGGTATCCAATTACTCAAAATATATGCCTGAACTGTATTGATTTTCTTATCAGTTTTGATATTTTTTGAATATTTGTTTCACTTGCAACATTAACAGGACATCAAATATTTAGAAAAAACAGGAGAATGACAGGAAAAATTTCAAGAATTTCTCAATGACAGCTCATGGAAAAGCAGGTACGAAGGATATTATTATCCTTAAAAAGAGCAGAGTATCGCATTATGTTGAAGGAAAATTTCAATTATCATTGTTGCTAGTAATATTTTCATGTAGTCATCCATACTCATTGTTCTAGAATATTCCATGTAGTCTGTTTTTGATATAGATAGAAAAGTTTCAAAATGCTAGAAGATATACTGGAATCTTCAGTTCGAAGCGAAATTCCCTTATTGGTTTTTAACTATTTGTTATCTTTACTTAATATAACAGCAAAAGGCTACCTGAAAGACGAGGGAGAAATTTCATCTCTTCACAATATCCAGGCTTCGACTTCTTGGAAATGGAGTCGAACTTCGACTAAGATATTGTTCTCCGCTTTCAAAAAGGATAAGATTTATCGAGATTAATAACCAAGATTTCATTATATGTTCAGAGACCTATAGTTATTTGAATTGTTGAGTAACTGAAATAGATCGTTGAAGTCAACTATACCGTTGGAATTAACTATTATTTCAATTATTAATAATCCAAATTAAATTCTGTAATTCACCCCGAAGACTTCTGCTACTGCAAATATTGACAACAGGGTAAACAGCTGGATAAGAATTCGATGAGCGCTACTATTCAAAAATTATTTGGCTGACTAGTATACCGGCTTTGGATAGGAGCGCTTATTGAATTTCCATCTAGATGTTTACCCTGTTGTCAATATTTGCAGTAGCAGAAGTCGTCGGGGTGAATTACAGCATTTTATTTGGATTTTTATAATTGCAATATCTCAGTAATTTCCATCTGTAAACTATTATTATTTTAAATAAGTCGTTCAAATTTATCATACCGATACCCAATTCATTAAATTATTCTCAAAATAATTGAAGATTCTTATTGGTTCATGTTTAATCACTTATCACTCTCTACTGCTCCAATATAATCATAAAAAAAGATAGCATAAGACGATATGAATAAACTTGTTAGCATACATAAGTCAATAGTTTTTATTTTCAAATTATTTGTTTTATTATATTTAACTTGATTTCTGTGGTTTTATTTTTGTACTGCAAGTAAATTTTGTTATCATGGCGAGTCGGTTGCTTAAACCTCCATTTTGTGACTGCTAAAGTAGGAGAAGAGAGTGTCTAGGCCAATATGGCAGACGTTCATGCCCTTGACAGTACTCGCCTACTAGTATAAATTCTGATACTTTTGTATTTAGTTTAAGTTTATCAGGGATTGACAATGGTGTAACAACCGAACCGGTCTTTCTACTTTTAATAAAATCTGTAATTATTTTGATAATTTCTTAGTCTTTTTATTTGATACGAATAATTACCACAATATCAACTTCTCAACTACACAAAAATTATAGGTAGTTGATGTTCTAAATTTCAAACTTATTTTTTCTTAACTGAAGCCGACTACTGTCTATTATTACTGTTTTCGCCGGGTGAGTATGGGTGAGAACAACACAATAATATGTGAGATTATCAGCGTCATATTGCTTCACGAAAAATAACTACTAGGACTATCGGCTTGAGATTACAGTGAAATTTGGAACATAAACGCCCTATACCATTAGATATCAGCATAAGCATGCTATCTTTCCTCTATGGTCTAACCTTGACGAACAATATGAATATCAATTCAAGTCAAAATGGAATAGACAATTTGTCTTTAACGAAAGAAAGAATTTTGTAATAATATAATTGCCATCATATTATAATGTAGGGCTATTGTTGATGTTCTGGTTAAATACAGACGAATGTTTTAAGATGAATCTTTACTTATTCATAGTTGCATTGTTAGAATGGAAACATAATTTAGAATTTGGAATATTATGAGTATGAGACCATTGTGACGCGGACAAAAATAGTCCGATGGAAATTGTAACAGATGAGAACACCGATGTTTTCTTCAGGTGTCAAAATCCATTCATTTAAAGACTTGAAAATGGAATGAGTTCTCGAGAAACTAGTTATAATTGTATAAAGAAGTACAAAGATGGTACTAGTTGTTTCTGATCATGGTTAGGGTTTCAACTAGTTGAAGACATTAATAGAGCATACATAGTACAAACCCGAGATTCATTCAACTAATCAAAGATTTTATGATCCTGAAGGTTCTAGTTTGGTACTCACAAAGCAGCTTTGGAGATTTGCCGAGGATAAAACTTTTGTTGCATCAGTGCCTGAAAGCCATTTCATGAGCAGATTGATTTTGAGCCGGATATAATCAGTGAAATACCAGTAAAGGGTAAAGGGTGTGGAGAGGGAAGGTGAATCTTATAGGTTGGGTGGTCATATTCTTGTAATATGCTAAAAGCCACCACTTCCTACCCTAGGGCCTGTCCTTATGTCCCAATAGACATAAACTTTGGATTTCTCTTTGGTATGAGTTAGGATACACCTCATCATATCACACGTTGGCTATTTTATTGCTGCTTCAAATATTCCAAACGAGCGATCCCAAAACTTTTCATTGCCGACTTCCCCACGCCACATATGATCCTATAACTTTTTGATATTTTATTTTCATCACATGAAATAACATATTTTCGGCCTGAAGTTATCGTTCTGGACAGTGAAGCCAGTTATATACACATCGATTTTTGGACGTACGATTTTTTGCCGTCCTGTTAGATCAACAGATGATGTTTTTCAAGTGCCGTTCAATCTGCTAGAATTAATAAGGATGGCAAATAATCGGAGGTCCGGAAATCGATGTGTGTGTAACTGGCTTCACAAGTGTAGAATGAAAATGTATGAATTATTGACATTTTCGAAGCATTTCATTAACAGCGGGGTCGACGTTACAATGAAGTATTTGATACAGTACAAGATCACATTGAGTTTCAAGACAACTTTTGTCTTTACACCTGTAACAAATAAATCTTGCAATCTATTGAAACTAGAATTCTTCAGCTAAGGTTCAAATTCTTTGAAACTCTGAAAATTATCTTTGAGATTAAACCTGTACGTTGTAAAGGGTTGCTCGAAATAATTTTGAGATTTGAGTAATAATCACTGAGAATTTTCTTTTTTACAACCGAACAAACATCCTTTATTTCTACTAATTCTGATAAGTTCTGATTGACCCATTCCCCAGAGATGTATATTGATTGCCGGGAGGTTTTCAAAATTTCAAAATAGGTGATCAAAATGTTATCATTGTGCATCATTCGACAAAGCAGATAGGTCTAATGCTTCCTTTTCTAGCTCCGCAACGTTGCTAGATCGTGTTTTAACAATGTACAAATATAATAATTAAGGGAGTTTTCAATCCCAATTATGAATATTTATCATTGAATCATTGAAAAATATAACAAATGAGAATAATACAATTGATCATCTAAAACAAGAATGAACAGTTAATATTACAACAGATTTACAGGAATCAGCTGTCCTCTATAAGAGGCAGAGAATCGGTACCGCTGTTCTCCTATCTCTTCCACTGGACCTCACCTTAACAGTGGAATCAAATAAGAAGTAGCTAGAGTTGGCTTGTAAGATGAAATGCGCTTTCGAGGTACATATTTTCAAATTCAGGAGCAAAAAGGTTTCTTCAGGGACATATTCAGCATTATTATTTCCAAGTGCATTACTTCATTCCAATAACAAAATAAATAGAGAAGTATGGCTCCGTTTCTTTCTTCTTTCAACTCGCATATTCCACTGTAGCCTATATTTTCTGCGATATTCTGCTTAATCTTCCTTTAATGGTCTGTCTCTGTATGATCTGCGATTTATTTTGTGCTTCCCAATTCGCTGTCTTGATCTTTTTATCCTTTCTGCAAAATATATTTACGAGAGTTTTATTGGGTGGCCAATCAGGAAGCTCAATATCCATATTTTTCGATGAAAATGTATCCTATAGTGAGGTCCACGTTACAATGGAAACATTTGATTCACATCGGTGTTCCATCCTTGTCTATCATTCAACAAAGAAGATGGAGCTATCCTTTTTCAGCTCTACAACGTGGCGAGGTCATTTTTCAACACTGTAGAAATATAATTGACCGAGCGAAGTGAGGTCTAAAACTCAAGTCGACGGTTTGGCATTTCTTTTAATGTTTAAATGTTTATATGTTGCGCATTTACGGCGAAACGCGGTAATAGATTTTCATGAAATTTGACAGGTATGTCCCTTTTTAAATTGCACGTCGATGTACATACAAGGTTTTTGGAAATTTTGCATTTCAAGGATAATATAAAAGGAAAAAGGAGCATCCTTCATACGCCAATATTAGAGTAAAAATCAGACTATAGAATTATTCATTATAAATCAGCTGTCGAGTGGATTGCCATGACGCATGCAATTCAATATCTCAATGTATCTTTGTAAAAAAATCAGCAGAGCTGTGTCGACTATAAATTGCATGCCTCATTGAATGCAATTTTTATGCGCTATTAAATAGGATGCAAAGAACTTATAACAGCCTGTCTGGGTGCCTAGATGACTGTCTCCTGGTTTTCTCGCGCTAAATTCCGGAAAACGTTATAATATGATAATTAAATACTGTGTAAGCATGATCTGATCAAATAAATAGTTGGTGTATCAGTGTGGATGTGCATATGGTTTGGGAAGTCGATCAGTTATTAATAGCAGTTACAAATGTTATTTATTTTATTGATAAAATTTTTGTTCATTATTTGTTATTATATTCTTCAATTTTTATACGTTTTGGAATTTTGAATTCTCAATTTCTTTTATTTTTACTTTTTTCATAAGTATTTGAAATCTTTGTATTTTTTATTTTTGAATTAGGTGGTATTTTTGTTGTTTGTATTATTTATCATTGCATAAGTTAATATTTTTTTATCATTATTTTTTCTTTTTTCATTTGTATCTGTACAATTATTATTGTTAAGGAGACATATTTGGGGAAACCCGTTGTCTCCATTGTGAATAAATAAATAAATGAACTATTGATTGCGTGCAATAACGCATGCAATTAATAACTGAAATAACATAGTATTGTCTCTTGACCTTCCTCTGCTTTCAATTCGGGCAGAACTATTGCCAGTATGTCTTGAAGGAGATTAGCTTTTAATGTTAGCATTTTTGATACTCCAATTGCAACAACCATTAGCCGTTTTTACACCGATATCTCGCTGACACGACATACAGACAGGATTATTCTGATGGACAGAATAAGAGGAGGCTGTGATTTATAACTGCGCGAGGTCTACTGTTCACAGAGCTACTAGTTTATCACAAAACATTCAATCTCAATCATGAAATTTATCATTCAATCATGAAAAAATATATTTACTGATAGTTTTAGACAATAATGAACAGTTGAAATTACATTAGATACATCGGTATCAGCTATCCTCTTTAGAAGCTAGTGGCAAGGAGAGAATCGACAACGCTGTTTTCTAGCATTGTTCCACTACCATTAAAACGTGCAGGGAAAGAGGTGTATGGTGCACAACTGTGAAGCTTTACAGCAGAAGGTAATATTGGCATCACCCAACGATTTCAAAACAAGTTACTATGAAATGCTGTCAATGCTCCATATTCCACCAGGAACGCCGACTTTCAAAGAGACCTTCAGGTGGAGACTGTCAACGAGATGATTGTAGAAAAAGCAAGGACCTA
Organism: Nilaparvata lugens; assembly: GCF_014356525.2. NCBI lineage: Eukaryota > Metazoa > Arthropoda > Insecta > Hemiptera > Delphacidae > Nilaparvata > Nilaparvata lugens. The sequence goes on from NC_052518.1 coordinate 105,170,247, forward strand.
TGGAGAGGCTCTACATGACTGACATTATTGAAAAGGAAGAAGCCAACAGATCTGGTGTAAACCTCCAGGAGAAAAAAATATTAGTTTAGTGCAGTGATTATGAATGAGCCAATTTAAAACAAGGTGAAGCTATTACAAGATTCTTCTTGTAAAATGAATTGAAGTATCAATTTAGGGTAGAAATAAACTGATCGTTGGTCTTAGTAGCTAGAAACAGTAAAGCATAATCACGTTTGAACTACTCGACTGATTAACTTGAAATACTGCATGTCGATTCTGCCGCCTGCGATTCTGACAAACAAGCTAGATCTTACGGTGAGTGTCTTAGTCTGTTGTTCAGATAAAATTTCTTCAGATATTTTAAATATCAAATTTCAACACCGGGGACTCATTCACAACCTCAAGTGTAACGTCACAGCTAAGGGATATCAAAAAATACGACAAATGAAATTTGACGTCGCAACGTGGGGCATTGTGCATCACATGAATTTCACTGAGGATTATTATAGGCCTATTTTGAAATCTTCAAGATTCCAGTAGGTCAAGTTATTAAATATACCCTTGCGGAGCACGGGCTACGTTAATAATGAGAATTTGAAAATTTCTGTTGGGAAAGTAAACTGAGCCACACTTGTAATCTCTTCCAACGCTGTGGAATGACTTTTGGGGAAATAATTTATGTTTGCATACGTCACCTGAATCGACCTCACATAGACAGGCTAATGACATACGCGGCGCACAGTTGCGCGCCTAATTGTGGATGTATAGTAATAGATAGTGAGTCCCTCAGAAAGCACATATATTGATTACAGTAGCCGTCTGGCACACCTATAAATAATGTACATCTAAGTGAAATCTATCTTTCCCGTAGGAGCAGACTTGACTGAAACCCTGCTAGCATTCCGTTGTCCCCCCCCCCCCCAGTCATCCTGGTCCCAACCAACAATCGGTACGCTGTGAGTTCCCCAATCATAAACCAACCCCTACCGCCTACACCCTCACATCCACCCCTCAAAAACGATTCGTTGCAAAAATCAATTCTGGCTTGGCAAGATGTTGTCGTCTACCTACCTGTCTCTCTGCATCTCCACACTCCAATTAAATCCATAAACTCCACAAGTTTGCCTCTCCTTTCTCACGCTAATCTCTCTCAATCAAGCGTAATTTTGAGTAATCTCACTTTTCATCACAATCATAAACTTTCATGGAAGATAATTGACCGAGCGAAGTGAGGTCTGAGATTCAAGTCGGCTTTGCATTTCTCTTCATGTTTATATTTATTTATGTTCCACATTTACTGCAATGATATATCAATGATACAGCGGCAATAGATTTTCTTGAAATTTGACATGTATGTTCCTTTTTGAATTTCACATCGACGTATTTATACGGTTTTTTGAAATTTTGCATCTTAATGATAATACAAAAGGAAAAGGAGTCTCCTTTAAACGTGAACATTGGGCCCGTTCTGTGCACATGGAATGTGGTGAATTGTCCGATTCACAATTTACCAGGTAAAAAGTTCCGCGTTCCATGGGAAGAGTTTTGACAGATTCTGTACCAGAAACCAGTTCCAGTTCCAAAATCCTGCCCCAAGCGTGGTAAATTGTCCGACCTGGTACAGTTCCAACTATCTGAGCTCTCATTGGTCGATTATTGTAGTCTGCTTGCTTCTCTGCGCATGCGCTGTTTGTTTACCATAGCATAGCCATAGAATACGAAACCAACAATATGATGTTTGTTAACCATTCATTAAAGGAATTTTTCTCTATAGAAAATATTAGATTAATGGAATAAAAGAAATGCACACTTTTCTAGACGGTAAGTTTGTAAAACAGCCTTTTTTCATTCATGCAGCTAGTAAACGACACATTTTAGTGTAAATCAACTTTATATGTGCGCGCCAGAAGCTTGAGCCAACGATTTTGAAATGTGTTCCATGGGAACATTTTGCACTAGTCACGTGATGGAACAATTGGAACTGGAACAATTTACTGTACACAGAACGTAGACTACACATTACCTTAAAAATCAGACTTTAGAATAAAATTATTCATCATAAATCAGCTGTCGAGTGGATTATTAATCACATGCAATGACGCATGCAATTGATATCTCAATGTAACATAGTAAAAAATCAGCTGTGGTGTGGACTATTCTGAAAGTAACATAGTATTTCCTCTCAACCTTTCTCTGCTTTTATCTCAGGCTGACGTGTTGCCAGTATGTCTAGAAGGAGATTATAGCTTTTGATGTTAGCATTTTTGATACACCAACCCTAACATCCATTAGCCGTTTCCACACCGATATCTCGCCGATACGACATACAAATAGGATTTTTACTCTGATGGATAGTATGGTTTACAACTGCGTGAGCTCTTCTGTTCACAGAACTACTAGTGTATGCAGTAGTAAGTGAAAGTTGAATTTGAATGAATAGTAACAGGAAGGATAAGGGTAACCGTATTCAACCGATCCGTTCGGCCGTTGGATCGGACGAATCTGCCGGCCGTTAATTCGGCTGAATATGGTCGTCCATTGGAACCTTTTTCGTCAGTCCAGTTCAGTAGTTGGCCGATTGCCAGAAAGTGAAATGGCAAGCTAGTCAGTAGGGAAAGTCATTCTTCTGTGTGTGTTTACTCACAAAGATAATAAAACAATTTATAAAACAGAACAAGTTCAAAAAACAAAAACAGACAAGATTGTGAAACAATTTTGAGGTTAGCATGATGTTTTCTCAGTTCAGTCGGACAAACCCATTCAATTCGGATTGAAAACTTGATCGGCCGGAGACGGCCGTGCACGGACGTATGAACCTGTTGCAATGGACGAGCATCTATAGCTTTCTTTGTTGGGGGATCGTTCGGACGAGTTCGGTAGTTATCGGCCGATGCTAGTTCGGACGAAATCGGTTTCAGTGGACAGCCCACATAAGACGTTGATGTTTTCCACTGTATAAGAGAAATACTAGAACATCTTCTCTTCCCATATGATATTTAATTATTAGTTGTAATAGATAATCATAGTTGTAATAGAATATAGAGGGCCCTGAGCTTTGATTGAAAGTACAAAGGCTTAGGGATGAAAATTTGGAAGTAGATGATATCTGTCAGCATGAAGTCGTGAATAATTCAACAAAATATTGAGCTGGGGAACAAAGTCATATAATTGTATGTGGAATAAATAGTTGCTTCTATATATATTAGTGAATTGGTTGAATATTCATCTATGATCCACGTATATAATGGCAGTATTTGATTAAAATTGGTGTTGCTATCCTTGTCTATCATTTAACAATTTGTCTTGTTTGTGCTGTGTCTAGTTCGAATGCTTTGTTATATTTCAGTCAATGCTGTTCTATCAAGTCAATATCAAGATTTTGATAATTCATGAAATATTAACCGAGACGGCTTCTATATTATGGCCGAGATTGCCATTGCTGTAACCAAATGCAAATACTTTGGATGAGTTAATATCATTTTATGTCCAGCAAACAATTGTGATTTGAAACAAATTCATTTGAGGTAATTTTACATTGCATCTTGTTTCTCAGAATTCTGGGGTCTTTTGGCTTTTCGGTCTGATGAGGGAGGGGGAGGGGTTTTGACCCCCACTTCATTCGCTACTTCACTGAAACTGATGGTTATTTGTCACTTCTTCTGAAACAGCTTAAATACAAGTTAAAAACTTGTATACTTTGTCCTGGAAGAGATCAACGTTTTTTGCAAAACCTTCAATGCTTCATTTTGTGGTTGGATTAGATTAGATTTCTTTAATTAAATAAGTTACTAAATATGCTGGATAATTTAGTAGGGTAATTTTTACAAACCCCAATTGCCCATAAATAAAATGAGAATGTATATTATGAGATATTTTTCCACTTCAAGCTACTTAGGCTACACTAATTATTTGCCGTACTCTAACACATAGATAACAATCTCTCTAAGACGTACTCTCAATTTCTATGGATTATAGCCTACTGTGTCAATGTCAGGCCTGTTAATCATTCTCCAACATAATTGCCGTGGAGGTTGAGGCATTTCTCATAGCAGTGGACCAGCCTACGAAAATCATCTTCATAAAATGCTGCCGCCAAATGAGTATAAGGCTCAACTCACACTTACGCGACTCAGGTCGAGAGCATGTGTTTCCAAATGGTGACACTCAGACCAGTAAATTCTAGTCTTCGCGACTGTCACCATTTGAAAACACATGTTCTCGACTAGAGTCGAGTCTCTTCTCGACCTGAGTCGCATAAGTGTGAGTTGAGCCTAAGTGGGCCATGACGTTGTTTTGGAGCTCCTCGTAAGTTGGAAGCCCTGCCCTAAAATTCATGAATTAAGTTCAAGAAAAAGGTGTAAGTTACTAGTGGACAAGTCAGGTTTGTATGGCGGGTGGTCGAAACTATCCCATTTGTAATGAAACACTGGTATTTTGTCTGAAAATATTTATTGAAAGGTTACATATATATTTCAACACCCATGATGTCATCTTCCTATGGTGTTGAAACATGTATGTACTTTCAAAAATGAATTCGTGATTTTCGTATGATATGAAGACTGAAAACTTAACAATATTAAAACTTGATTAAATGAGTAGGCCTACTTGACGCAATGAAAATTTTATGTACTGAAAAATTGTTAAACTGATATTGTTAAACGAATTGAAAACGTTATAAACTGGAACCCTGACGAACTGAAAACTTGTCAAACTGAGCACTTAACATACGGAGAACTTGAGTTACTTTAAAACTTGACAAATTGAATACTACTCGTCAAACTGAATAGGCCTACTCGATTCAGTGAAAACTTGATGAAGAGAAACCTGCTGCCAACATCAGAAACCGTGTTTCATTGTTGATGCCACCAGCAAGAGAAACCGTTTTTCTAATATTATAGTTTTGTAACTACTCCTGTTATAGTATTGATTGTGATGTGAATATAAAATGCCATCTGTATACTAACATTAATGTAATAATGTATCATTTTCTATTAAAATTGATCTATTCTTCTTATAATTGAATTGATGTACATATTTGAATTGATTTACATATTTTTGTAATGCAATGCCGAAAATAAATTGATTCGATTTGATTTGTAATGTTTTTAACATGGTCGTAGATAGAATACGAAAATATTCCATATTTATTCATGGACAATCGATACAATCCTGGTAAGAACAACAGGCATTCGTCCAAAACTGCTTTTAAACTAAATTTATAATAAACAGTCCAGAGGTTATGTGGAGTTCATTATTTTTGATTCACACACTGTTTAAAGTCTAAAGGATCTTTTTCAACTGGAATTTTAAATTTATCCAACTAATTTACTTCCAAACACAAAATTTTATATTGAGAATATACTTACAAAACTTTTAGGGCCGGTTTCCGAGCTCGGGATTCAGCTAAGTCCTAGACTTTAAACAGCTGAAGTCAGAAAATTGGTTTTCCAAAACGGGGCAAAGTCGCAATCATTGTCATATTCACGTATGAATTAAATTTCGAAAAACTGGAAAATTGAACACAAAATAAAATAAAGAGAAAATAGTGTAAAGTTTCAGCTATTTTGAATTATTTGGGAATGTCTAATTTCGTCAAGGAAAAACGTTTAACTAATTATAGAAATGAGAAAATAAAAATTATGACTACTGTTATAAAAGCTGCGACTACGCCCCGTTTTGAAAAGCCAATTTTCTGACTCCAGCTGTTTAAAGTCTAGGACTTAGCTGAATCCCGAGCTTGGAAGCCGGCCCTTAAAATACTTTTCGCCCCACTTGGATGTAATGAGCTGGTTTTCGTGCGTCATATGGAGGCCGAAATTGATTGTTTTCTGACCAGGCCGGTAAAATTTTTACGGCCCTAGGGCTGTAAAATAACCTTGAAGTCAGCTGATTCTGATTTGATATGAACGTGTTTACAAAATAGTTTATGAAACGGAATCAGTTTATGCTTCTAGAATTGAATAAAGTATTCTACAATAGGATACTATCATTCTATTTGGATGAATGAAATACAGATAAGATATATTATAAACTATTCAAATTCGATTTTCAGAGTAGGATAGAACTTCTAACCTAAACTCCCGCAGTCGACGACAACAAGCATTGTTGCTCCCACATTAAAACATTATCTTTTAGGTTATTTAGACAAATTATAATATAAATTAAAAATACTTGGACAATTTCCTGATATTCAGATTACCTCAGATTTTCTACCTTCCACTTCTGCTTTTGGAAGTGCCTAATAAACAATTATTCTCATATATATATATATATATATATATATATATTATATATATATATATTGTTTTATTTTTCTGTGTGGCGAAAAATAGTGTTCACACCACGGGCAAAAATGTATTTCCGGCTCTCAATCTTTTCTAGTCCTCGGCCTACGGCATCGGACTTGAAAACCAATTTCGAGCCGGAAAAGTCTCATTTTCGGCCCTAGGTGCGGAATATACTATTCCACCTTAGGTTTAAACGTGTTGGGCTAGACACTAAATTTACATTCACGATACATTATTTGAACAGACTAACTTTAACACCTTTAACACGGATTTTATTTTTTTATAACTAATAGTGAGTAGGTTTTTGATTTTGTATTCAAATTTTTCAAATAAGTGCAATATTTCTAAAGTTTTTAATTTATTGTGATTCATTTAGAGTATAACATCAATTTTCAAAATTCAAAATTTTCAACTCATTATTCCTGGACCGAAAATCAAGTGACGAAGCAGTGTGTGATTACATAACCTTGACTTTTGGACAACATTAACATTTTATCAAAATTTTTGGAGAGAAATAGTACAGGCTCAGCCTAGTTTTCCTCCAATGTCATAATTGTATTATGATTATAGTGTCTTATACAATAAATGAATGATTGAATATATCGCCTACGTTTCTAATTTTTAGATCAGACTATAATTCACATTGAATAAAAAAATGAAACATTTAAAAAAGTTGAGATCAATTCGCGTTTTTATATCACAGCCAGCCAGGAAAAAAACCAAGTGGGAACAAGAAGCCAGTGCATGAGAAAATGTTCTTGTTAAAACTCAGCTGGACTTTGTATTACCAACCCAAGGAGAATACAACTATTTTATAAATTTATCTTTTCAGTTGTGGCGATCATAATATTAATTATTTCACTAGCCCACTAGATTCACAAATTGCCTTTTTATTAACTAATAATTATCATTATTATTTTCCAATTGATCACTTTAAGTCGATCCGTGACGTCATCAATTTGACTGGACATAGAGCCTTTGGCGGCCTAATCAAACTATTGGTTATTATTTTAGTGAGGCGTCCTTTTCTGAACTGTTGCCTTACAATAAATAGATTCACATTGCAAGTTTTCACATCGATATCAGGCTGACACGACAGGACAGAATATATTTCCATTATATTATATTTCCATTATATATATTTAAATGTATTTCCATTGACACAATGCGCATTATCAGTGGAGCCCTGAGAACAACACCAGTACCCTGGCTACCTGTTCTTGGTGGCATACTACCGCCCCATCTGCGCAGATGTCAGGCCCTCCTGCCAATGCACAACAGGATATGCTCCAGCCAGAAGCTTCCAATTCATGAGGATATCCCAGACCTGAGATTGAGGAGCCTCAAATCCAGAAGGCCAACAATAAAGCTGGCAGAGTGCCTCAAGAGTGAGAACTTTTGTCTGATCGAGAGATGGAGAGCTGGATTCAACAAAACACTCAGGGAATTCCTTATTGTATTGTGTCCGTACAGGTTAGCAGACTTCATTGTAGAATAATGTTTGTTTGATGTACAGTATGTTATGTGGGATCTGTTATGTTGACATATGAGGGATGGTAGATATTAGATTAAACTTTGACGTGTCATATACTGCGGGATCGTTGCTCCCTTAATGCAGTTTAATAATTGTGACGAACAAGAAAAGTAAAGTAAAGAGAGAGAAGGCCACCAGGATTTGACCTTCCTCGATACGCATGGGTCGCATTAAACCGAATTCCAAGATTGCACGGTAGATGTAAAGCATCTCTGTTCAAATGGGGCTTTATAAACTCTCCAGGATGCGATTGTGGAGCTCCATTGCTGACAATGAAACACATTGTCTATGAATGTGACAGACATGCCTACCTGGGTGACAGTAATGACTTTACTGTGGCAAGCCCTCAGGCGATCCAGTACATTTTTAATTTGGACGTGCACTTGTAAACAGTGCGAAATTACAAGGACTTACAAATAAAAAAAACAAAATGCCATACGCTATATATATTTCCATTGACAGTATTAGAAGAGGCTGTGGTTTATAACTGCATGAGGTCTACTGTTCACAGACCTACTAGTACTATAACCAGGGGGCAACAGAGGAGGAAAGAGAGATAAAAGAGGTTACAAAATATGAAATAGAAAGAGATATTGTGAGGGGAAGACGTGAGGAAAACAAGTGAAATAAGGAGAAAGATGAAAAAAAAAGAATCATCGATATGTTATTCACGATAATCAACTGATATTTCTATCAAGAATGATTTGGCAACGTTGAAGAACTAGAAAAAGATAGCGTTATAGTGCTATGTGCATTGTCAAATGATAGACAAGAAAAGCAACCAATTGGTGGACCTCACTACACTGTCGCAATGAAAATAGAAGCTAGTAGCTTGGGAGCAGGAATATTTAAAAGGAAGGCAGAAAATGTTGGGAAGAAATCAGGAAAAAAGTAGCAGTAGGACGGAATTTATTCGCTAAACATAAGAAGGAAGAATATCATACTTATCTCGACCACAAAATCGTAGATTGAACTCTGGAGGAAGCAGGAAATCACATAATTACAAAGTTTTCTAATGAAGGGATAGGCCTAACACTTCCCTCAGGACGCCTAATTACCCTTTCAAAATGAAAATGAAATTTTTCTTTAGTTATATTTCTTCCTCTTTTTTCCCTGTGAAAAATCTATTAAAAGTCGAGTGTTACCCTTGAGATTTGTATTTTCAGCATCACATCAAAGACTACTGAATGAAAAATACGGTGCGATGGAATTTTCTCGAATTAATTCCCGTTTAGATTGATGATGTCAGCGTCGGAATAGTAGCTTTCCAAGAAATACAAAGTAATAAAAAGTAAGAGCAGTCGGACTTCCGCGAATCAACATTCTAATTAATCCGAGTTCGTAAAGCAATTCAATCCTTTAATTTTATTACTTGAAAAAGCATTTTGCTTTTGATGCTCTTCAAAGAATTTTGAGTGTAATCACTTCTACTGTTATTTACATCTGTTTTTTTTTCTTTTGTTGAACAAATATGAGAATAGAATAATATGATATCACCATTTTCACGAACTAGGGGGAAATAACTCAGTAATTGGTCATTCTATTCCATATTTTATTCAAATGCTGTGACGCAAAATGTGAGAGCTTGGAATATTTCAAGGGTCGATTTTAAGTATTATTTTTTCTGTAGTAAAGATTATTTTAAGTATAGATTTTGAGTTTAGATTTTTTGTTTTTATGTTTTGATTTTTTTATCATAGGATAATAATTATTGTGTTTTACTAACTTTTTTTAATTTAATCTACAAAATTATGTTTGTGTGTAAGTTCCACTAATCTTTGTTCTTATTTTGGTTTAATTTCTTAGCTTATATTTAATAAATATATTACTGCAACTTAGGTCTACGCACAGGTTTTACCTTGTAGGCTACTCCTTAAACATAGATGGACATAAAAAAATATACTGCAGTTTTGGGATCATTTTATATATTTAATAGTATTTTTCTTGTATATTTTTTAGATGTTATAATATTACTAAATAAACTCAAAAGTAGAGCAATTCATCACAAACAACAACATTATTGAACTAGAACATGACCCCACTCTCAAATACCAGGCTCAAATAAAGAATGCCATCAACCAGACCCAACATATTATACCACATACCAACAAAAAACACCTCAAAAACATAAACCCATCAGCCCCCAAATTGAACGCCCTACCCAAGATCCACAAACCTGATGTACCCATTCGACCTCTAATCAACCACATACAAGCCCCGGCCCACAACCTAGCAAAACATCTAGATAAAACAATAAGACAACATATAACATTCCATGAACACACTGCTGTAAAAAACAACATAGAACTAACAAATAAACTGCAAAAAATCCAGATTCCACATAATGCAACATTGGCTTCATTTGACATCTCCAATCTGTACACCAATGTACCTATACAGGAGACAATAAAATACCTAGAAGATATGCTACAATCAAACAACACCCCACAGGACATTATGCAAGAAATAATAACTCTAACCAAACTTGTAACCTCACAAAACTATTTTGAATTCAATAGTAAATTTTATTTTCAACCCCATGGCCTCCCTATGGGATCACCCATATCTTGCATTCTAGCAGAGATTTTCATTCACACTATAGAACAAAAACACATCCTACACAACCATGATCCCAAATCACACATCCAATCCATAGAATACTCACTTGGTTCCGATATGTAGATGACATATTAATACTATACAGGGGGAACAAACGACAACTTGAAACACTACACACCCACCTCAACCGCATACACCCAAATTTGACGTTCACACTTGAATTAGAAACCAACAACAGCATAAATTTCCTGGATATCACCATCACAAAACAGAACCAATCATTCAAAACATTCAAAATATACAGAAAGCCCACAACAACCGACACCACAATCCATTGCACTTCAAATCACCCTATCCAACACAAACTTGCAGCCTACAACCACATGCTATACAGATTAATAATATCCCAATGACAACCACAGATTACAACACTGAACTGCACACAATAAAATATATTGCACAACAAAATGGATACAAACCCTCAATGATTGACAAACTGCTACAAAAAATCAAAAACAACAAGAACAATCCACAAAACTCTGACAAATACAACACTGATAATCATACAGCATTCGTCACCCTCACATACCACAACAATAAAACATACAAAATAGCAGCATCTTTCAAGAAAATAAAATACAAGGTTGCATACAGAACAAAAAACTCACTGAAAAAACTTTTGTCCCCACACAACACCTCTCAAAATCAATACAATAGACCAGGAATTTATAAGCTAAATTGTAGAGATTGCAGCAAATTCTACATAGGTAAAACAGCTAGAAATTTCAATATAAGATTCAAAGAACACACAAGAGCCATAACCCATCCGTCCTCCCATTCCACCTTTGCAGAACACATCATCTCCTCTGACCACACACACCCTGACATAGACAACAACCTCGAAATACTCCACTATTCCCACAAAAACAGAAAATTAAATGTACTAGAACAGTTTGAAATATACAAACACACCAAACAACAGCCAAGCAATATTCTAAATGACCAAATCAACTTTTCCTCCCACACCCTGTTTGACAAACTCATTTAAATACTCCTCCATTAACCACCAAAACTCCCCTCCACCCCAACCAAATTTCACCCTCATAACCTTAAACACTTCAGTTCCTGTTTGGCTTGAAAATGTGCGATACCAGCACGAAACGGACGTCGCCACATCAAATAATGTGAGTGTTTTTTCACTTAAAAGTTTTATAAAATTTAATAGTGATTATAATATTAGATTATTATAATTGTGTATGTTTTTTGAGAAAATAAATTTGAATTTGAATTTGAGTATTTTAATCATTTTTTAGGAGAGATTAATTGCGCTGTATAGATTACATAAAATTTAATATCAGCAGGTAACCCGTGCTCCGCAAGGGTTCAATTATAAACTTGACAAACTGAAGACCTAACCTACAGAATTTAAAAAAAGCTTATAACCAACCTTGGTGAATTAAGAATATGTACCTAATGAAAATTTCAAGTTAATCAGTCCAGTAGTTGAATTTTCTATCCCATACGTTGATAAACTGATCATTCTCTCTATTATATTACAGATGAAATAATGTGATACATGTAAGATGTGGATAATTGAACTAATCAATCTGGAGTGGAAACCACATTTTATGATTTCAACATCCGTCTTTACACAACAGTCCTGACTTTAACGCAAAATATAAATGCTTGGATATATTATGCCATATTATATTTCACTATAATATAAATCTACCTAGAAACTAGCACCTTCTTATTAAACTGAATTTCTGCACCAGCTAGAACTAATGGCGAGTTGCTAGCCACTGGGTATTAGTTTCTATTCCAGATTTAAGTTCAAAATAATCAATAATTATATTTTTCTATAACTGCGCGTAAAAAAATAATTTACATACTCAATTCTCCTCGTAAAACAGCTTATTTCTGAGGAGAATCTACTTTTTCGCTCGCTAACCATCCGTGCATGCGCAGTAGATTTTCTTTACGCTCGGTAATCATTCGCGCATGCGCAGAAGAGTTTCTTTACGCTCGCTTATCAGCTGATGGTAAGCAGCTTGCCAAAAGGTCAGGTCTTTACCTAAGAAGTCGGTAATTGTATCTCCCCCGATATAAGTAATTAACAGGTTTGGGCAGTTGTAGAAAAAATTTTGTATGTAATTCGCACGTAATGCTTCTTTATCGCTCTTGCAAAATTATAAACTGTTTTGCGCGAGCGATAGAGTCACGCATTACGCTCTTAATACATAAATAGCTATTTATTCGTCAAGAAAAAATATCTTCCCATGATTCAATAATAATTAATTTCCACATGATTGGGATTGGATATGTTTTGGATCCTTCTACATTCTTTAAAACTATTTGCCAACGTTGGGAAGCTAGAAAAGGATAGCTGCTTTGTCGAATGATAAGGATAGCAACACCAATGTTTATCAATAATTACTGCCAACATAACGTAGACCTCACTATACCAGAAGACAGCAAGCTTTGCAAGCATACCAATCATTTTCTAAACTTGAGTTAGAATTTGAATAGGAGAGACAATAAATAATGTTCATCAGTCTGTGAGATAGTTGTGTTGACGGAGCTGAGAGGAAACAGGTGTCTTGATTGGGGAGAAGAAGCATGTTGCGAAATTACAGACGACCGAGTTGGTTTCCTTTTCTGGTCGCAGATAAAATACCATAGACAAGCAGACACATGTATCCGTTGCGTTGTCATCCAGGTATCCGTTAACTGAACAATATTATCACCCCAACAGACAAACACATCCTATTTTTCAATCTGCAACTTTGTGGGGAGGAGACTAGAGACTCCCCACAATTTCAGATACACGTGAACTTGTTTGTCAGCCTGTGTCATGACATTTTCCGCGGAGGAAACAAGTGTGTACAACTTGCTCGTACGAACAAAAGTTGGCGAACGCGCTGTCAGCAAAATTATAACTAATAAGCAATGAGCGTTTTGTTGATGATTCAGCGTAATATTATGATTGGACGCGGGTTGCGTGTTATCCATAACTTACTGTCCTAACCACTAATTAAACTAGAGTATTGTCATATCACCACTCAGGTTGGTGAGAGCGGTGATGAATAGAAATTCGTTAATCATGAGTGGTTTCATAAAGTGGTAATGAACCTGGCTTGTTCATAATATTATTATTTATGTCCAATATGTTCACATGTTGTCTGGCGCTTTTCATTGTTACACTGTCAAACTGATTCAAATTCGACTTCCGGCACAACCAGCTTTCGCTTTACAAGCTGAAAATTCCGACAAACGCTTCATGAATTCAGATAATATCCTCCAATCTCATTATTGTTAATTTATTCTCTCCCGGTGAGCTTCCCGTCTAGCCTTGTTAAAGTCTTCATCTCGTCATTCAGGACATTTCAGTTGAGCTGAGAATAAAAGCATATCCACAATCAACCATTTATAAATCATTATTACATCAACTAAAGAAATCATTGTCAATTACAAACGTTTGGAATAATATCATAAGCAGGGAGGTTTATTCCCTGGGCATACTATAGTGAGGATCACATTATAATGACAGTGCAAAAAGATAGAACAGTGTTGCCGATTCTCTGCCTTCTATAGAGGATAGCTGATAACAGTATAATAGCTGATGTAATATTAACTGTACATTCTTGTTAAGAATAATCAGGTATATTTTATTCGAGAATATACTTCATTCAATAATTTTGAAGTCATTCATAATAACACAAATGGTTGAGTTACATTATTTTTTATCTATTTTATAATATCCTCTAGTGTTTTTATGTTTGGACTGTAATTTTTTGTGATATTAAGAATTGGTACTATAACCTCATTCACACTGGCTCTACATTTGAGAGAGGAATAGTTTTGAATTGATTCTGGTTTTTTATCTCCCGATCTTTGTTTTGATTTTGTGCATGTGTAATGGAATAAATAAGTAAATAAATGGATGGAAAAAGTAAGGTTCAATTTATACTTATATATTCTCAGTTACTATAGACCAAACTATGATCATCTAATAGTCTGAAGCTAGACATAGTATATGAGTGACTTGAATTAATATAGTCTAGGATACAAGAACTTTGATATTGATTGATATCCATATTCTACCATTATGTTACCATGTATGTTATTTGTATCATTCCTACAATTTTATTGCTATTGAAGACCTCAGAAGTGGTGGCACTGAAATGATCTATCTTTCCATCTACAAGAGCTACCAGACTTAACCTACCGTATTTTATCCTATCTCGGACTATGTGCAACCTTATCAAAATTTGGGAGAAAAATAGCATATGGATACTTTATTTTCCTCCTCCTAACATTTTGATGATGTTGTAGTAACTGTATGTATGAGTCTATTCATATTTAATGAATTGAATCAAGTACAAATACATTCGATAATCAGTCCTTAACTTTTTACACTGGCGTCCAAAATTGTTGAACTTTGAATATAGTTGATGAATGTTGTTTTTTATCCCAAACTGCTTATGAGCTAATTACTTTTCGTTATTAGTCATTTTGTTCTATGCTAGTCGTTCTATTTGATAGCAAAGAAATTGATATATCCTAATTTTTGTGAATCAAACAGCTTTTCAAACTTTCCACTGGGAACAACACTTTTCACATGGAAATCCTTCTTACTGGATACATATATATGTCCCCCAACTGCAGTGTGTGCCGATTATTAATCAAGTGGAATCATTCTTGGGCGAAATATTATTTTAGGCTGGTTAAATACAGTCTCTGTGGATTTCCATCTTTGTAGAAAAAGATCTTTT
Organism: Nilaparvata lugens; assembly: GCF_014356525.2. Classification (NCBI taxonomy): domain Eukaryota; kingdom Metazoa; phylum Arthropoda; class Insecta; order Hemiptera; family Delphacidae; genus Nilaparvata; species Nilaparvata lugens. The sequence goes on from NC_052518.1 coordinate 105,185,402, forward strand.
CTACAAAGATGGAAATTGTTATGTTCGCCTTTCTAGAAGGTTGAAAATGCTATAAGAAAAATGAAGCCGTGAACGTATATTGCCGCTTTCTCACGCACTGCAAAAGCTCTATAATAATATTTCATTTTAACTCTGTCGGAACCGTTCAGATTGCACTCAATGTTGAAATCTAAATTCCGCCTGTGTCCCCCAACAGCAGTGTGTGCCGATTATTAATCAAGTGGAATCATTCTTGGGCGAAATATTATGTTAGGCTGGTTAAATACAGTCCCTGTGGAATTCGTTTATAAATGCTCCCTCCTAGCGTCACGTCCGTGAAAAAGCTCAGATTTACGAGTCTTGAGAGCTTGATGAGCTGACTGACGTATTGGCTTTCACTCCACTTAACGACAATTGCCTTTTACCGGTGCACACAAACGGAATTACAAAAGATGAAATTTCAAGAGTTGCCTTTTTTATTCAGCCAGTCTCACCGTTCAAGGAACCATACATTATCATAATTTGCACTTCTACTCTAAAATAATATGTACCAAATTCTTTTTTATTCAAATCACTTGGAGTTTCCTTATTGTATTGATTCTCGCATGAGCGGTCTCTAGACGGTCAATATTATTGTACAGTATAATACCATAGAGAAGCGATAGTATAAGTAGATATTCCATGGCGTTCATGTAGCAACTTTTACTGTTATCCCAAGCCGATAGTTCACGTAGTTCTTTCCTATGCAGCTGTGTGACGCTGGTAGTCTCTCAAATTGTGCCGTTCATACACTATCACCCCAACAAAACAGTAAAAATTGACAGTAATCGGCTTGAGATAACAGTAAAAGTTGCGACATAAATTCCCTATACCATGGGATACCTACTTACGCTATAGTTTCTCTATGATAATACCTATTCATAACATCGTGAACATCATGATGCATTATTACAGTTATGTGGCCTGATGCTATAAGTAGGTACTTATATATTATTATAGATACTATAATTAGGCATATCATTATAAACATATTATAGGTAGTTATTTTATTACATTCAATCCAAAAATGAAATTACACGATTATTCAAACAAGACAAAATACATTACGTTTTCCCCAACAGAGACCGGACAACCAAATAGCTATTTATATCTAAAATTACACAATAATTCAAACTGCTCAGTTAATGACTTGAACTGTTCATGTCAGAAAATTGAAAAAGTTAAAAATATGAAATATCTTGGTGTGATGTTGGATGACCATTTGAAGTAGGATGCACATTTAAATTATCTATCATCTAAACTCAAATTTCTAGTATACAATTTTTACAAGATTAACCAGTTAAAAGACTGTAATATAATAAGATCAATCTATTATTCTTATGCTCATTCACTATTTCAATATGCGATTGAGGTATGGGGTGGAACTTACGACACCCACTTCAATAAAATTTTTACTTTACAAAAACATTTGATTAGAGCAGCCTTAGGTAAACCAAGACTATACCCTAGTAGACAATTATTTGTTGACCTTGATGTAACGACACTTAGACAAAACGTATGTTGTTAGAACTATCTTGTACCTTAATAAAAATTTTCAATATCTTGAGTCCAGAAGAACGCCTTACCTTACCCGTCCAGCAACTACAAAATGCATTTAATGCCAATCTAATAAAACTATCTGTATGTAGACACCAGTTCACATACTACTATAATCTACTTTCTAATAAAATTCCTTTCAAATTCATCAGTAATAGAATCACAAAAACTCTTTTAAACGAAATAAATCACTGGACTAAACAGCACATTTACTTCTCATTACCTAAAGTATAAATTCTAATAACCAAATATATATGTATAACAACCACAATTATGTAAAATCACAGAAAATTCATCAATTGTACTCTGTCTTAAAACCGAAATTCTTATTATATTTTTTATTCTTTATTTGTCTCCACGAATGTTATAGTTAATTTTCAGCTTTTGAACTCGCAGCAGGCGCTCAGGTTTTCCTTGCCGGCTGTGCCAACAAGTAATATTTATTTTGTTCTATTGTAAAAAACTTAAATTATTCGAATTGTATTGTATAATTTAAATTATAGTAAGTTTTATAATGTAATTTTGTTTTTGGCAAATAAATTATTATTATTATTATTATTATATTATTATTATTATTATTATTATTATTTATTATTATTATTATTGGACCATTTATTATACTTGGACCATTGCTTTATCTGGTGTCAGTAATCACAATGGTTGGTGTTTCAAAGGAAACTAAGATATTTCAGTATGCTGATGACACAGTTATGGTAGCCAGCCACACAAGTTTTGATGAAGCAAGAATATTGCTACAAAGAGACTTTGATAGAATGCAAAGATGGATCCATGATAATGGCTTGACTTTGAATTTTAAAAAAACCACTTGTATGCATATGAGACCGCCACGTCAAACCTCAAAGTCCACTAATATTACCATGCATTACTTAAATTGTCTACATGAGAATAACTTTGGAACTCCTTGTACTTGTAATGAAAAGGTCAAACAAGTTACAATTCAAAAGTATCTAGGTATTTTCATTGATGATTGTTTAAAGTGGGGTCCTCACATTGATAGTGTATGCCAGCGTCTTCGCTCATGTCTATTTGGTTTATATAACTTACAGCGATCGGTCTCAAAGAAGACATTGATAGTTGTTTATAAAGCCCTAGCTGAATCGGTAGTAAGATACGGTGTCAATGTTTGGGGTAATGCAAGTGGCTATGAAATTGATAGAGTTAAGAGATTACAAAATTCCTTGCTGAAAATAGTTCATTCAAAACAAGAGAGTTACCCTAAGCCAAATTTGTTTAAAAAATATAGCATTCTTCCTGTAAACGAGCTTTTCAGATATGATATCTTATTAAATAATTATTTTTCTAATAACTTTAAAATGTCAAGTAGAATTTTGCATGAGCGAAGACAAGGTGCTGCTTATAAGAGGTTTATTGTGCCCGAATACAATAATTATCATGGTAAATGTGAACTTAGTTATGTTGTACCAACTATTTTCAATGAGTTGCCAGATGATTTAATTGGTCTGGATAGAATTTAAATTGTTAAGAATAAGATGAAACACTTTCTGTTAAATAATTTGAGTGAATTTGAATGATTTTCATAAATTCTTTCTTTTTTATATATATTTTTTCTTGTGTATTATTGTTTGTGATAAGCAACAACTGAAATCCCATTGTTTTATTATTTTATTGCTACACAATACAATTAAATGAATTATTATCAATGTATCAATTATTTTGATTGTATCAAGATTGATTGTATCAATGTACTATTTCTATGGTTTTTTTTTAATATAATGTAAAACTTGACTCCTCCAGTCAAACCTTCTTTAGAAGGTTTTGGAGAATTTATAATTCGTCTGGTTTATAATATTTGAAATGTTCTACTGAAAGGGAATCTTCTTATCTTTTGTCATTCTTGCTTTTTTTTTATTATTCTTCATTTGTTTTGTTTGTAAGATTTCTTTTTATAAGTGTATTTTTCATTTTTGTTTGTTATATTTTCTATAATAAACTCCCTTCTTCTGGGGGTACCAGGACGAAGGAAAAAGGAAAGGAAAGGATTATTAGTATTATTATTATTATTATTATTATTATTATTATTATTATTCAATGGAAGTTTATTTCATTTAATATGTTTCAATTCGTTCAATCACAAATAGTTGTCTTAAGAATAAAACTAATGAATGTGATCTTGTAGTGAAGAATTCCAGTTCAAATAGGTTGCAAAATTTTTATATTACAGTTAGCCATGAGAATAAACTCAATGTAATCTTGTACTGTATTTTGTACTGTATCCTGTTGTGTATCCTGTACTGTATTTTGTTCTGTATCCTGTACTGTATTTTGTTCTGTATGTGGTGCTGTATCTTGTTCTGTATCTTGTGCTGTATGTGGTACTGTATCTTGTACTTTATGTTGCTCTATGATCTTGTACTGAGAGACAAGGCGTTAGACGAATTTGTTTTACCTGCATAGCTTCACCTGCTAGTACGGCAGGTTGCCTATATTGATCCTTGAACCACATTCTGCCTTACAACCAGTCTATAGTGAGGTCTACGTTTTAATGGCAGTATCTGATATATTCAATAACACAGAGAGCGCTATCCTTTTCCACCTTTGCAACGTTGCCAGATCGTATTTCAACAAAGTAGAAATATAATTTTCAACAAAATATTCAATATCTATCATGAAAATGTAATTTAATCATTGGGAAATATATTATTTAGGGCCGTTTGCACAGTGTAAGTTTAAGCTAAAGCTTAAACCAAAACTGGATTTTTTTTTTGTTTAAACTGAAATTCCGTTTGCACAGTATCAGTTTAAACTCTTTATTGAGTTTAAACCTCCAAAATAGGAGGTTTAAACCAAATAATTTGGATTAACTTGAAATCTGTAAAGATTTGATGGGGAAACAGCTGATAGTAAATTATTTTTCGACAGCTGTTTTAAAAGCTTCTGTAGACGATAATTATTATTAATTTTGGTTACGGTATAGTGAATCATTATTTGAATGTAATAATAATTTTAATGGAGGAATTGATAGAAGTTTTTAATGCGATTGATAAAGATGACTGCAAAGAAATTTTGAAACAGAGAAAAATTGGGCGATAAACGAATAATTTAAATTTATGGGATAGAGAATTTTTCAACGGTTTTGCTTGAGTACAGCTGCAACTGCCAATTTAGTATTTTAATTGAATAAACCACTCGATAGAAATTAAGACAATTTTTAACAGTGATCTTCGATTAGAAAACATGTTTTTAATAACACATAACTGAGACATATTGCTTTCGAGAGATTTCTAATAAACGAGGAAGACCGTAGTAGATTCTAGCGTAACAAAATAACTTTAACTCGCTTTTCACTTTTATAACCGTACAGCTTACAGCTCTGAGGATTTTGAATAAGAACAAGAAAATACTAAAACAGTAGCTACATAACCCCAATTTACTGATGGTTTGTAAACAAATAACAAATTTCCTGTAAAAATCAGCCTTCCTGATATTATAAACGATGACATTCTATTACCAACTTAACGCTAAACTAGTTTAACTTAAACTGGATTAGTAAATGTACTGAGAAAACCGATTCAAGTTTAAACTTTAAGATTAACTTAAACTCGATTAACTTAATCGAGTTTAGCAATCTATACTGTGCAAACGGCCCTAAGACGGATAAAATATAATTGAGAACTCTAAACAAGAATGCACAGTTACTACTACATCAGATATATAGGATATAGCTATCCTCTATAGAAGCAGATATCAAATATTACCATACAAATATAAGTATTTTTTTCTCTATGATAGAATGCAGTGGCAAGGCAGAGACTTGGCAACACTGTTTACTCACCTTTCCTCACTGCCATGTATGACGAGGACCTTACTATAGACTGTTTTACATTCAAATACGAGTGCTCAGTTTCTTACAAACATTTCCATACTTGGGCTTACTCAGACAGTACAGTGAAGACCATAAGTATATGAAGACCATATCAGAATAGTATATTACGCTACAAGCACAGGAAGTTAGTGTTTATGGTATGAGGATAGTTTCTCGGCAAGCCTCGCCCGGGAATATGTTATCCGAATACCGTAGACACCTTTCTAAGAGAGTCGCGTACGATATTTTTTGCCACACTACAGGTATAGCTGACGCCAAAAAGTTAGGCGGCTTCATGGGTCTCTTGTGCGTCCCAACAGCTGATGTTGTCAAGTAGAGTTGTCATCTAGCTTGGCTTAGGTGATGATTTTTAAATCAAAAGAAACAATAAATAGATGCATTGCATCAGCTGTGAGTAGATTACACCATGTGACCCACGAGGCCCTCTAACTTTTTGGCATCAGCTATATAAGAATAATAAATCGGATAAGAATGTTTGAAAATGGGGGGGGGGGGAACTTTGATGTCTTATATCTCAAGAACCAGACGTCGTAGGGTACTCAAAGTGGGGTGAAAATTTCCGATCTCACCCTCCTGAACACAATGCACCATAATAGCACAGTTGTCCAAACACATTTTCAAAAAATTTCAAAAAGCGGCCGGAAAGGGTACTCCGGCCTTAGCCGGAAAGAAGCATGTTCTGACGTCAGCCGAGAGTCGTCTGCAAACAATGTCTTTCAGATCTACGTAGGGGCTGGAAAACAGCTGCTTTCTGTGCAGTGTGGAGAAAATAAATGATTGCTACAAGTAAACGGTATCTTTACTCTATGGTGATTTATAAAGTAAGGTCCATATTAAGCGTTTTTCGGGCGTTTTCAGACGGCGTTATTAGAGTTGGCAGGGCAGGAAGTTCTCTGATTGGCTGATTGGGTTGGAGGCTGAAAAAACGCCACGAAAAACACTCGATATTAGGTCATATGAATAAAGTTGAGCATTTGCTTATACTTCTAAAGTATAGAGCATTTGCTTCATTTTCTATAAATAAACGAGAGCATAACCTTTTGCTCATGCTCATCAAAAAAATAGTTTGAGCATTTGCTCAAAAGTAAAAGCTTATACTCAAAATTGTATGAATAAACTAGAGAATTTGCTCAACTTTTGAAGCAAATGCTTCAAAAAAGGTGAGTCTAGCAGCTTATCACCTTTTGCTCATAGTACAATGGGTCAACTAATTCGTATGAGGAAGAGGAAACTATACCAGATACGATCACAACCAATAGTTGAGAACTATAAAACTGTTTTTAGATTCAACCATGATATATATCACCATTATCCCTACAAAAGAATAAATACAAAAGATAGCTGTTATAAAGATAGCCATCACAAAATAGGAAATAGGCATTTAAGAAGATGAGAGTGTAGACGATTATAAGAAGACTATTGATATTATAAGAATATGCTGAAGATTATTATAGAGATGACATTTTTTCACGCTATTATTTCAAAATTCTAAACTCAACTAACCTAAAACTCTATTCATAAATAGAAAACAGAGCAGACACAAACACAAGCGGTGCACCCTACTTGCATATTTAGCGCTTCCGTGAGCTATAGTAAGGCTACAAAGTAAGGCTACAAAAGCGAAACAGCTGATTAAAAATCTTTTAAATACGTGAGCATTTGCTCCAGAGTTCAGGAGCATAAGGTAAAAGTATTAGGTAAAGCTTATTCATATAAAAATGAGCAGATGCTTTTGCTTCTACCTTTTGCTCATGAGCAAAACCTTATGCTCCATGCTCTTGCTCATGAGCATTTGCTCTTGTTTTATTCATATGGGCCATTGTCTGGTCTCCAGTCCATAGTCTATAAACTATCCAGTAGTTCAGTTAATCTTTCTATTAGTTGTGGCCATTTGAAGCGTCAGGTGGGTATATTAATATTAAGTGGGTAGTGGCCGTTCTCGGGGATATTGGCTTGAATGTTTGAAGAATGACAGCCTGGACCATACGTCTACTATAAATGCACGAGTCTGTGGCGAGACGGTGCGAGAAAGGATTCTACAATCCACGTATAAATATTGCATTGAGACCGCAAGCAGAGACCAATAAAACCGTGCACGACCTACTGGAAATTAACTTTTAACCAGAGTTTATTAGCCATAAAAATATAGGCCGGCTTGAATCGTCTCAATGTAGACAGACCCGGTCTCTGTAATTTAATGAGATAAGGTGAGGTTAGAGCCATTAAAGCTCGGGTAAAAATGACTCTCGGTTCAAGAGCTGCTACCTGCCACCTCGCAAAGATAAAAATTCAATCCAGAAACCAATGAACAAAACTCCTGCTTATCCTAGACTAGTTATGTTCTCCTTCAGACTAAAACTCAACAGTTCTCGCCTGCTGAAATCTCAGAACACTACAGTGTTTCTCTTTTATGCTCGGAAAATGAACTTCCTGTAATGGAAATGATCTTTCTATTCATCTCTCAATGAAGTTTTAAGTCAGTAGTTTCACGAAGCAAGAATGGTATGGTTAATTAATCCTTTTTTATTATTGACAGTAATTTTTTCTTTCGAGAAAGCATAAACTTACTAAAAGCAATACAGAGTAGATTCTATTCTATTGTTTTGATCTTGAATCTGTAGTTATTGTTCATGATAGGAGTAATTTGGTTATGATTCTAACTCCCAATTTGTCCCAATCAAGCTATTTAGGTAGTGAGTTGTCCAGGAAATGGTTAAATTCAATTCCAATTTTCAATTCAATTTTTTTCACTAAAAGCTGTGACAGTATGACGAAGACAATAATTAGGCATATTATTTTGAATATACAGTAGTTATATAGCTATATCGACTATCTGATTCTTATACGGCTGGAGGTGAAGACTGAAAGCTAATGTTTCTACTGAATACCTATCCTCCTTGATGCAAGGAACTCGAATCTGCAAAAGGATCAGCTAAATTCTCTCCCGTTCAGGAGATATGATCTTTTGAATACATTGAAAAACGCAAAAAAAAATACTTGGAAACACTGTCATAACCACAGATTTTATCAAAAATAGGAAGACCGGTTCCGGTTGTTACACCATTATCAATCTCCTTCTAATCAATTCCTAATTGATCTCCTTCTCATTATCAATCTCATTATTTTTCTCCCTCTTCAATTCCTAAAATCTATCAATTTCTAAAATCTTAATTAAATGACACCCTATAACGTTTGTTCCATTTATATATTTTGAATCATTAATGCAATATTGTATTCTCTATTACTCATTCTAATATCATCCATCTTATCCATTCATCCCATTTCTAAGATTCAAATCACATATTCACATGTTATAATATTCACAACAGCTCTATTCCATCACAACCCGGTCGTGTGTTGATGGGAAGGATATTATTTTATATCCTTCTTAAAGAATCGACAATTATTTGTTAAAACACCGCCGATTTATGAAGTTACATTACAATTTTATATTATCGTTATTCTAATTTGAAATTTGAAATTTATTTGCCAAAAAATTCATACATTACAAAAATTTGAAATAGACAAGTCTAACAAAAAACACGATATCTTAAACTAAGAAATAACATAAAATAGAGCTTGACTAATCATGAAAACCTAAGATAAAAGTAGAATATTTTAGGCGCCACCAGCAAAAGGAAAAACATGTTGCCCGCTGGTGGGAGTATTAATATAAATAAATAAAAACAAAAACTTGAAAAAGTAGATCAACTAAAAAGAATAAACGAGTAAATACATAGATAGCTTAAAAACGAATGAAAAACAAAATTAAATGAGAAAAAAAGACAAATCAAATTGACACTACCACCATTCCGCTCCCGGTGAAAAAAAGAACCTCTTCTTAATCCAAGTATCAATCATTCTATCTTGGACTTTTAATTCAAAATCAAATGATAAAATATTTATAAATCTAGTGCTCATATACATGATCTGTCTTCTTAGAAAGCTCAACTTTTAATTGCATTTAATCTTTATTCTCATTGATCAATTACTTATACTTTGTAAAATTAGTTGAATAATTATCATTACCGTCATTTAATGTAAATTAGTGTATAAGCCAGTAAATATTGTAACATACATAAATAAAAAAATAAATCTAATCAAATCTTATCTTCCCCATCCTTGTCTCTATCCAGCTTGAAATTCTTTCCATTAATGTCAGCCGTAATTTGGCTCATAATTATTTAATCCTTTAAAAATGCGATAGTGTAGCGGTGTTGGTAACGAATAAGTTTTCGCTAATGCTGGAACAGAGTCTCCGAAGCACAGTTGCTAAGAAGCTTGTGAAGGAGGTTTTGATGAGGAGGAGGTTGGTGAAGTGAGGAGGGAGTTGATAAAAGCTAAGAAGCTGAGAGAAGGATGAAGTCTGTTTAGGAGGTGTGCAGCTTTCTCGACTAAGAAAGTGTAGCAATGATCGCAGTTCGTTTATTGAATAGCTTTCAAGCAGCGAAAAGATGGCGGAGAGGAAACGCTGGGGGAAGATAATTGAAAGTGGGTTTTTGTCGTGGTTAGGCTCGCCATTAATTGGAGGAAAACAGGTAGGTTAAGCCATGTAAGCCGTGCTATTACATGGCACACACACCTGAGCCCACTCGCCATACTTCACCCTGCTTTCATATCCCATACTTTTATTGGAAAATATTGCTACGAGCCCGCAAAATCACTCTCTCACTTTCTCTTACTCCCTCTCACACTATATTCCTCCTCCTTCCCCTCCACGAGCCATTACTCTATTTTTTGTGGTTATCTCTGTTCATAATAATAATTTGCATCTCACGCAAAGTTTGTTCAAGGTATTCAAAGCAGTTGTCGGTCTTAGATTAGATTATATTGGAGTATTTAAAAAATTCAAAATTCAAAATTCAAAATTCAAAATACTTCATTTGCCATAACATTTTACAAAATGTATAAGCTTATCATCTATAAATTACATAATAAAGGAAAGAATCGGCTTTTGCAGTTATTACGTCTGAACTACTGGAGTGATGAACTTGAAATTTCGCACATAGATTCCTAATTTACCGAGGAGGTATATGCCTATTTCCAATTCTTCAAGATTTCAATAGGTCAAGTTCCTAATTGGACTTTTGCGGAACTTGGATAACCAAGTTTAATATAAAGGTGCGTACAGATTTACACGCCGCGAACATGAGCAATTCACTTTTAATCAGCCGATGCCAAGCTTTTTATATCTGTATCTTAACGTATCTGTAAAAATACATTTATAATCAGCTGATTAAGGGCCGCTTGCACAGTGTAAGTTTAAGCTAAAGCTTAAACCAAATCTGGATTTTTTTTGGTTTAAACTAAAATTCCGTTTGCTCAGTATCAGTTTAAACTCTGTATTGAGTTTGAACTCTGAGAAAGTTTAAACCTCCAAAATAATAATTTGGATTAACTAGACATCTGTAAGATTTGATGAGGAACAGCTAATAATAAATTATTTTTCGACGGTTGTTTTTAATGCTTCTGTAGACGATAATAATTATTTAGTTTATAGTGAATCATTATTGATAAAATTGATAGGAATTGATAGAATTTTTAATGCGATTGATAAAGATGACTGCGAAGAAATTTTGGAACTGAGAAAAATTGGACAACAAACGAATCATTCAAATTTCTGGGATGATAGATAATTTTTTAACTGTTTTGCTTGAGTAAAGCAAGTGCCAATTTAGTATTTGATTAAATAAACCACTTGATAGAAAATAAGACCATTTTTATCAGTGGTCTTTGATTAGAAAACATGTTTTTAATAACACATAACTGAGATATTTTGCTTTCGAGAGATTTCTAATAAACGAGGAAGACCGTAGAAGATTAAAGTAGATTTTCATAACAAAATAAGGTTTTTATCTTAAATTCTAGATTATATTCTTTGGTGCCAACTAAATATAAGTTTGTTTCTAATAGTAATAATAGCATTTCATCATTTTTTGAAGAATTTCTTGATCGCTTTTCACTTTTATTACCGACCCGTACAGCTTACAGCTCTGTGGATTTTGAGCCAGGAAATAGTAGTTACATAACCTCAATTTACTGATGGTTTGTAAACAAATAGCAAATTTCCTGTAAAAATTACTTTTGATATTTTGAACGATGACATTCTATTACCAACTTAACGCTAAACTAGTTTTACTTAAACTGGATTAGTAAATAAATGCACTGAGAAAACCGATTCAAGTTTAAACTTCCAGATTAACTTAAACTCGATTAACTCAATCGAGTTTAGCAATCTATACTGTGCAAACGGCCCTAAAAGTGAATTGCTCATGTTCGCGGCGCGTATATCTGTACGCACCTTAAGAAATACAGTATAGCCGGCATGATGCGTAAAACAAAATACTCAATTCAATATACAGAACACAACACTAAGTTGTTAGTTTATTATTGTATGTTACAATATATTCTGGCTATATGAATAAATATCACTATATCTCATCAAAAACAGTATCTGAAGACTAGTACCATTTTGTTTTTCCTAAAACATAATATGTTTTTAAAATTATGCCATTTTCAAGTGTCAAATCAAATGATTAGGAACTTAACAAAAAACTTATTAATCTTTTATACGTTTCTAATTCGCTCAGATAATAAACAATAAGTGTGTGCTTAAAGTAATCCAGTTACTGCGATGAAAACAGATCTCATCATAGCGACACCGGCTGGTGTTTCTCATCATTCGGCGAAGATTGTATCGAAGAATGGTGCACTAAGAGGAGAAACTAATTCTGAAATTAACTGCGGTTATAAAACGTTCAGTTCATCCTTTTTATTCGGGTCTGTAGCCCTAATATGCAGATGTCTGTTTCGTAATGGGTTGAGGTGGGAGAGAGTGAGAAGATGAGATGGCAAACGGCAGCGAAAAAGAAGATTTGAGAAAGGGAATCTGCAGATTGCGCCCAGCGGTCTGAATGTGTTAAGCTACTCACAGTTTGAGAAAGGGAATCTGCAGATTGCGCCCAGCGGTCAGAATGTGTTTAGCTACTCACAGTTTGAGAAAGGGAATCTGCAGATTGCGCCCAGCGGTCAGAATGTGTTCAGCTACTCACAGATTGAACGTAACAAAGTGAACGTCCGTGACGTCATCACGAGAGACGTCATTTCGCTCTCACTAGCAGCCGACATTACGTTCCCCGACTGAAGGAGCGAAATTCAAATTCACTCCAGTATCCTGAGGAAGCTTCAAGCAAAACACTACTGTATTATGACAACATATTAGCCAAGTTAATGAGATACAGATTTCTATCCTATAATTCCATTCTGATTTATATTAAAAGATTGGGCTGGAACCATGATTGTACGATCATTAAGATAGGCTACAGTCATCTTGAATGAATGATCTCTGTCAAATTGGTTCTAGCAAGCACATCGTCTCAATCATTCATTCTAATGTTTTGGCTTTCCATTCTTTGATTTTTTCTTAATGACAAAGACAATGTGGGTGATAGATATAGATAGTTAATTTTTGAAAACTCAAAACCCTCAAACACTAATAACTTTGAACCTATGTTACTCAGCATAGCAAACATATCTGTTCTTATTCTCTCATGGTGACAGACTGAAAAGGTCAATTTAATGCTAATCATCAAAAAGTTGATGTGATGGTGTGGTTTTGACTAAGCGGGGGATTCCCGGCGTTAACCGGTTCCATACGGCCAGAGCTGGAAATTCCATGTATTCATAATTTCAAAATTTGCCACAAGTCGAGATAAATCAATGGAACACTTTTAGGGCCGTTTGTACAGTATAGATTGCTAAACTCGATTAAGTTAATCTGAAAGTTTAAACTTGAATCGGTTTTCTCAGTGCATTTACTAATCCAGTTTAAGTTAAACTAGTTTAGCGTTAAGTTGGTAATAGAATGTCATCGTTTTGTGCCGGGCACTCTTTTTAATTCAGGCCTTTTCCCAAGTTATAATAGTAAATTTAATACGCAATAGACTAGAGCCATTATTGTAAGTGAGTTAGCGAAATAAATTATTTTCTCTCTCTATTATGAACGGCCATGACTTCGAGTTTCCCATGATAGATATTTAAAAATTGTGGCTCCGAGTCGTCGAGGAATGTAGATTATGGAATTATCTCTAAAACTTAGCCTTCCTGTCGCGAAATAAAGTGCGATAAGTTGGAAAACAGCAAGCAATGAAATTATAACAAACTACCGATTTTGCAGTTACTATTTGGTCCAAAGGCTCTAGAAGCCACGCGACGATTGGTCAAATTGATTCCCTTCGCCCAATAGGAGACCTGTTTCTAAATACAGTAGTGGGGGGATTCCCCAGTCGCGAGACCAGATTCCGTTTCGGAGGACACTTTGCTAGGAGCACTACGAGAGTAAAAATGTAGTCATTATGTTTCGCCCTTTTTGGGCAAGTTTATAAGTTTATATAATTAGTTAATGTAGGAGCTAGTTTTATTTTTATTAAAGTTTAAATTTTCTAGTAGTGCCATGTCCTGAAAAGTTTAATTGTGTTTCTTCTTCATGTACGAATAATTGTTTCTTCAAATAACCGCTAAGGTACGTAAAATAAGGTTAAAATATAATTTAGGGAATTTAATTAATTGAAACTTCAATCAAAGAGTATTTTAGCAACAAAGCCTGTTATTTTTCAAGTTAATAATATTGATTGAGAATAATCCTTTTGATTTTATTAGTGATGGAAGATACTTATAAATTTTTTCTAAAGAAGTATAGAAAGTTTTCAGTTACGTTACATTTGAGTTATTGTTTCTGGAGATATATTATCATAGAGTATTGCTGAAAGTCAGGAAGATAGCCTTTAAATTGGAATGAAATTTTTAAGATTATGTTCATATTGAGTTTATGACATTTTATAATTTATATTTTTCAGACTCTGTTTTCTTATGTCATTAAGGCTTTCGAATGATTTAGTAAATTTTTTATGATAGAAATCTTAATAGACGAAGAAGAAAGTTTTTCTTTTCCATGAAATTAATATTAATGAATGTTCAAATTTTAATACAATTTAAATTATTTTCTATGTGTCTACTAATTTTATTTAATTAAAGGTAAAAACTATCTACAAGATGAATCCTATAAGGCAAACATTATTTTTACCTTAAAGTGAAATTTTCAATATTTTTTTCTTTAATTGTGTTATAAAGTGTCTTGTTTTATTTGGTGATAAATTCATAATTCTAGTTGATACTCGTTTTTGGACTTGTATTTGTAGGTAATTCAAATCATAAACTCTGGAATGTTCATTTTTAATTAAGGTTCTGAGCAGTTTTGGGCGATTGCCCGTTATTTACACTTGGATTGCGTCCTATAGTTCATAAATAATAAATAAAATAAATGTTGGCTGGCGCACAAGTTTCCAACAATACTACCCGAGCTACTATATGAAAAATTATATTTGATTTCGCAAACCAAACGAAAAATATCATATAAGTTACCATCATTTCAATCTGAATTATTCCTTTTCTAAGAGTATTATATCAATTTATATAAAAGTTAACATCATAATTAATGAAGTATTCATTTTCTAAAAGCATTATATTAATTTATTACGGGTGTTTTCATAAATGTTGCATTGTATATTAATGACACTCTGGCAAGTAAATTTGTTTTAAATCTGTTAAATTTTGAGAATGAAATCAGAACGTCAAGATAAAATCTAAATTAAATAACAGAATAAACTCCTGTTTTAGCTTTTGATGAATTGTAGGAAGAGTTAGAAATTAATGCTGTAATACATTTATTTACAGCGGTTCATGTGTGTCCCCAAACCAACTTCATGTACCACCCCTTTGGTTCCGCAACTTTATGTAACACCGCTTCAAGACACCCGTTCAGAGGACAGGTCTAGGGACGTAAGAGGACGTCGCCGTCAAGCCAAATTCAACCGGTAAAAGTTCACCGCCAAAAACAAGGTACTGTAACCCCGACGATGAAGCAACGTACAGACCAACGAAAGTGCAGTGTAGTGAAACAATGGTTCATTCGAGAATGTCAATCAAAAGTGGGGATTCAAAATTATTATGAAATGGGTTATTTGGGTTACTATCGACGAAACTTGGGTTCAACGGGCTTTTCTTTCTTGAGTAATTTTATGTTGAAATTAACTTGTTATTTGATGACTGATATTGTTTGGTTTTGTGACGTATTGCTATCTAAAAGGGGATAGTAATGCGCCCCCGAATCAGATGAAGAATGTCAACAAAGTAACATGAAATTGTTGTTTCTGTTGTTCGATTTTAGTTGCCAATGTTTATTGAAGCTGTTTGTATTTTTCAATTATTTCAAATTGTAGTGTTATTCTACAGTATAAACCTATTAAATCAGGCATGGCAAGATTAATTGAAGTTTTCTTGACTCTAGCCCGTTCACCTGCATGAATTAGGTATAGACTCAGGTATTTTCTAGATGTGTCGGCCTATTTCTAAATTCTAAATTTTATTCAAAATTATCTTCTTTATCATCTTTAAAAAGGTAAGGCACAGTTTATAATATCCGGAAGGCTGATTTTTACAGGAAATTTGTTATTTGTTTACAAGCAATCAGTAAATTGAGGTTATGTAGCTATGTAGCTACTATTTTAGTATTTTCTTGTTCTTGTTCAAAATCCACAGAGCTGTAAGCTGTACGGTTATAAAAGTGATATGCGATCAAGAAATTCTTTGAAAACTTTTGTTTAGTTGGAACCAGAAAATATATTTTAGAATGTAAGATAGAAAAGTTATTTCGTTACGCTTGAATCTACAAGCATACGGTCTTCCTCGTTTATTAGAAATCTCTCGAAAGCAATATATATCTGTTATGTGTTATTAAAAACATGTTATCTGATCGTAGACCACTGTTAAAAATTGTCTTAATTTCTATCAAGTGGTTTATTCAATCAAAATACTAAATTGGCAGTTGCTGTACTCAAGCAAAACCGTTAAAAACTTCTCTATGCCAGAAATTTAAATTATTTGTTTTTTGCCCAATTTTTCTCAGTTTCAAAATTTCTTCGCAGTCATCTTTATCAATCGCATTAGAAACTTCTATAAATTCCTCCATTACAATTATTTCTACATTCAAATAATGATTCACTATAACCTAAATTAATAATAATTATCGTCTACAGAAGCATTAAAAACAACCGTCGAAAAAATAATTTACTATCGGCTGTTTCCCCATCTAATCTTTACAGATGTCAAGTTAATCCAAATTATTTGGTTTAAACCTCCTGCTTTGGAGGTTTGAACTTTCTCAGAGTTTAAACTCAATGAAGAGTTCAAACTGATACTGTGCAAACGGAGTTTTAGTTTCAACCAAAAAAGATCCAGATTCGGTTTAAGCTTTAGCTTAAACTTACACTGTGCAAACGGCCCTTAGAGTCGAATAGGAAGGAATAGGAAATCATAAAGCAGATGGTTATCGGAAAGAATATAAATACCGTTATCACTTCAACAGAGAGAGAGAGAGAGAGAGAGAGAGAGAGAGAGAGAGAGAGAGAGAGAGAGAGATAGATAGATAGATAGATAGATAGATAGATTTTATTTTACAATTGTTACTAGGCTTGTCGCCTATGGTAACATGGTTACAAAATTACAGTTTTACAAATTCTTACAAAAAAAAAAAATTACAAATTCTTAAATGATAACACAGCTACATAACATAAATTATTCTATTACATTCTCATAATAATAAGAGATATGATAATACATAGATAATAATTCTATATAACTCTAAAAAAAATTAACAAAGAATGTAAGATGCATAATAATACATACAATAAACGAAAATAAAATGCCATTGGATATTATGAGAGAGATAGAGCGAGAGAGAGAGAGAGAGAGAGAGACAGTGCGAGAGATAGAGCGACCGGGACAAATATAATGTTACTAGCAGTGATGACGTCACTACGTAAACAGTGTTCGTGTGTATAGGTGCCATGTATCACTACCATTTGACCGCTGGGCGCAATCCGTGTATGTCCGTGAGAAAAGGTGAAAGAAGTTGATAGTGATGTATGAAAATGAATGGGAGAGAGGTGGGAGGTGAGAAAGAGTACGACGAGGAACCGTTGAAGGTGGTAGTGAAAGTATAAATGGTCGAGAAGAAGAGAGTAAAGGAGAGCTAAGAGGGAGATAGGTATGTAGAATGAAATAATAACGAGACTTAATAAGCGCAATATGAAGAGAAGCCTTCCATCAATTGGAGACTTGCTACAACCAAATTATATGAGCAAAGAGGTTACTCGCTTTGTACGTACGCTCTACCTATAAGTTGTAACTATATTATACCACACAGACAAAAAATAGCATAAGAACATATCCCATGGTATAGGGCCTTCATGTTCAAAATTTCACTGTTAACTGAAGCCGATAGTCCTAGCAGTTATTTTTCGTGAAGCTATATGACGCTGGTATGCTCTCATACTGTGCCGTCCTTAAACTCTCACCCGGCCAAAATAGTAATATATATATATATATATATATATATATATATAGCACATAACAGAAGAAAAACTGCAGTCTGCTCGGTTGAGGAAGGGAGCTCAGTTCCCAAATATTTCCCCATTTCTAATGTAAGTTTTTAAGTGTTTTCAATCTATATCTCCTGTTTTAATTTAAATATATATATATATATATATATATAATATATATATATATATATATATATTATATATATAAGACACTTTAAAGTTTGTAGTATAAATTAAAACAGGAGACACACAATACAAAAAATTTGTTTATACTACAAACTTTAAAGTGTCTTTTATTTATAAATATATAAAGACTCAGTCTCCGAAAATTTCCCCCATTTCTAATGTAACTTTTTAAGTGTTTTCAATCTATTCATATCTTGTGTCTCCTGTTTTAATTTATATATATATATATAAGCGTATGGTGTCGAAGTGGTTAGGGCAACAAAAGTCAAGAGTAAAAAATATAGCCTACTAATTTGGATTTGCCATAACATAAAATATTAATTAATATACATGAAACTAACAACTAACAATCAGTTTTATTTTGGATTAACATCAAATGCCGTTCAACTCCCTCAGCCAGAGCACAGCCTCATCATCCGCCAGGTGCAATCTAGGCAGCCCTCCAGGAAATTGATACAATGGACATGACGAGACAATGGCCCATATGAATAAAACCAGAGCAAATGCTCATGAGCAAGAGCATGGAGCATAAGGTTTTGCTCATGAGCAAAAGGTAGAAGCAAAAGCATCTGCTCATTTTTATATGAATAAGCTTTACCTTATACTCTTACCTTATGCTCCTGAACTCTGGAGCAAATGCTCACGTATTTTGAAGATTTTTAATCAGCTGTTTCGTCGCTTTTGTAGCCTTACTTTGTTTTTATAGCTCACGGAAGCGCTAAATATGCAAGTAGGGTGCACCGCTTGTGTTTGCGTCGTCTGCTCTGTTTTCTATTTATGAATAGAGTTTTAGGTTAGTTGAGTTTAGAATTTTGAAATAATAGCGTGAAAAAATGTCCTCTCTATAATAATCTTCAGCATATTCTTATAATATCAATAGCCTTCTTATAATCGTCTACACTCTCATCTTCTTAAATGCCTATTTCCTATTTTGTGATGGCTATCTTTATAACAGCTATCTTGTATTTATTCTTTTGTAGGGATAATGGTGATATATATCATGGTTGAATCTAAAAAGAGTTTTATAGTTCTCAACTATTGGTTGCGATCGTATCTGGTATAGTTTCCTCTTCCTCATACGAATTAGTTGAGCCATTTTACTATGAGCAAAAGGTGATAAGCTGCTCTAGACTAGACTTACCTTTTTTGAAGCATTTGCTTCAAAAGTTGAGCAAATGCTCTAATTTATTCATACATTTTTGAGAAAAAGCTTTTACTTTTGAGCAAATGCTCAAACTATTTTTTGATGAGCATGAGCAAAAGGTTTTGCTCACGTTTATTCATAGAAAATGAAGCAAATGCTCCATATTTTGGAAGTATAAGCAAATGCTCAACTTTATTCATATGGCCCAATGTGGTCCATGGTTTGAGTCTCTCCACACTCGCAATTGGGGAACTCTCTATAACTCTCATAGTAATAATAGACAGTAGTAGACAGTAATCGGCTTGAGCTTTAATAAAAAATCGGATTTCAATTTGTAACGCAAACGACCTATAAAATGGATATCGTCGAATATCAGTGGATATCAATAACTACCGTTGAATCGTATAGAAGAATATGATCATATATGCATTTCTATTCAAGGCAATATCATGATAAACATGAAACTCCAAAGGCTGTGATTGAATTCGCTTATAAATCCAGAATCTACAAATATGCAGAGAAGAATGTATGTGTTCACATCATAGCCAGCTAGATCTGAGATCTTCTGAAAGTATGTGAGACCGTATGTAAGATGTATGCATGAGCACGTTGTATGTACGAACATGTAAGCTCGCAAAATCCCAGAAGTCCTTCAAGAGGTTCTTCGTCCACTTTTCGAAAACTCTCGCATGTGGGTTTTGAGAAGGATCTGGATTGAATGGTGATGAAAATCGCAGAAATCTCAACTCGATAGTTGAACGTGCGACCGAAAAAGTAGCGCTGATTTGAATATTCCAAATGTTCTTCTTCTTCCAATTTATCGTGTTTAGTGAGGTCGATATTATAATGGCAGTATTCTATTAACATTGGTGTTGCTGTCCTTGTGTATCATTCGACAAAGCAGATAGCGCTATCATTTTCTAGTCCCGCAACATCACAGGATCGTTTTCTAACAATGAAGAAATAGATTAAGAAAAGATAAAAGAACAAGACACTAGATTTGGTTATTTCACCATTGGTTAAATCAAAAATCAAAATCATTTATTTGCCAATTATAAAGATTACAATAATGAATAAAACGAATACTTCATACTTATACAGAATAAAAATAAAATTTTTAACTTAAAATTCAATTGGCGTTGCCAGCAAAACCTAAGTTTGGTAAACTAAATCTCAAATTTGTGAATAAAATGTCGAACCCAGCAAAAATCTCTGGTAAACTAAACACAGAGACTTAGAATTCAAGAGAGGAGCCTTCTAATTTCCTTTTCTTACGAAATTCATTTTCCTATCAAATCGGTTGCTAATTACTATCTATACTGGTTGCTATTAGTATGAATTCATATATTTAAGATATTTCCATCAGGAAAATTCTGATGGGAACGTTTACATTAATCAAGTAAAAATCGATTTTCAGTGTCCGTGAATTCAAGACCAAAAACTTGATTTCAATGTAGACAAGAACAGAAACTTGAATCCCTATAACAATGTAGACCCTTCATCAAGTTTTGTTGATTCATACATGACATCAAAACCCATCTAATTTTATTGAATTAAATTTAAAATATCATTTTGCGAGTTGGAAATCTATTATCAGATTTAATTATTGAAAAATAGCTTACCCAGCGAACTTAGTACCGCCAAAAAGTCAATTTATCTCATGTCACACTTGACTTTATTTGGCGAATCATGAAATTTATCTGACAATCGATATTTTCATTTACATTCCAATGTGCTTAGTCATGCAGCATTTATTATTCCGAAAACATATTCTTCTCAATCAATTGGTAGTAATATCTATCAGTAAAGTGTTGAATTAAAAAAATAGATAGCTTAAATCAGTGTTTCAAAGATGAATTTAATGTTTTCATAGTTGTTGATTGTCAATAGATAGACAAACTACTGTCCTTGTGTACCAGTACACAATTGATTACAGGGTGACCTGTTTATTACAGCTGGTAACTTTAGATGCTAAATTATATTATCACAATTTGATCTTGAATCATGATCATCTTCCCGTTCTTCGGTAGCCGCTCGGCCGACAATTTCGAAAACATGGGTCTGTAAAAGGGATTAATAATTGATAATTATTAGCCCCCCTATCAAAATTTCTGGTCAGAAACCATCCTCAATATTCACACAACATATCCACAAAGTTTCAATGCGTTCTGTCAAGTAGTTTTTACGTCTATAGGGAACAAACAAATAATCACACAAACAAAGATTCTTTTATATATATATATATATATATCTATATATATATATATATAGATGTAATTGATAAAGCAATTAGATATCCAAGGTGTAAAGATGAAACGTGCATTTTATCACGATTCTTGAAGGTAATATTATGATATTAAGCTCCATGCTGTACAAACCAAAGTGAGTTGGCTTTTCGAGTTAAGGTCTGGATTGTATCTATCACATAAATAGATTTTGAATTTTTCTTTCGAGGCCCATATTCTTCCAAACGTTTTGTGAGCTATAGGTGCTTGTATTGAAGCATTGCTTACCTGTAGAGATCATGTCTTGAGAATTTCAATTATATGCTGTCTCAGTGCGGGCAGTTTAAACCTACATAATTGTATTTTTGGGATTTGGATTCTTGTAGGGAAAGGTGGTGTTTTGATCAATCATCTTGTAGAAGTTTTTTTTTATATATAAGTTACATTGTGAGAACCTACAGCAGTCAGCAGTTTCAATACAACTTCTTAGAACTCTCCTGGAACTGTTGGAGCCAGCTTTCTCACGCATCTAGCGTCAGTCCTGCTTACAACATCGAAGCGAGAGGTACTCACTTTATCAAAATTCACTTGTTTAAATTGTTTTATTCCAAATTTTGTGTTTTGTAAAATTAAAGATTTCTTTTTAAAAAGAAATATTACTGAACGCATAATTTAGCTTATATTTTTAAATTAACGTCGGTAGTGATTTTATCCGGAACTTGAGCTGCAGGCCAAATGACAACAAAGTTTTAGATTATAGTTTTATTGTACAGTTTTTCAGTCCCAAAAATCAATTGAATAATTTTGTTTTTCTAAAACCTAAAATCTGACCACAGATTAGCCTTAATTATTGTTTGTTAATAATTTCATATCAATCTCATTAATATTTTTAAACTGGCAATCATGTTTGTTTGTAAAAATCATAATTGTTCAACTGTTCAATTTTTCAATAAATTGTTTAGTAATAATATTCACACCCACCAATATAATTATTAGCTTACGTTTTCTTCCTAGTCCATTACAAATTGAATCTCCAAATTTGCTTGAATCAAGTAGATGTTGAACATGTTTGAGTTTTGGATTCAACTTGAATCTTGAAGGTACAATCCAACCTACAAATGAGAAAATGAGATAAAAACAGTTGTCAGCCAAAAATTAGCCGAAAATTAATAGAAAAGTATGATGCAGATAAAAGAGAAAACTTTGAAATTAATTGGATTTTCCACTTCATATTTGTATACTTCTGATGTTATGACATTTGGATTCAAGTAAACTTGACTTCAAGTTTGCAAAAATCGTTCATTTTACTTTGGATTACTTGAAGGAAACTTGAGTATGTAGATATCTCTTCATTTCATAAAGTATGTAATTTAGTTTTGTTAACTGGAGATTGATTAATTGACAATGGTGTATCACATTATAATTAATTGTTCTCATTTCGTACAAGAAACAGTTGTTGCATATTGCTGTTTCGAGTATTTCTACTATTTTTACTCATCTATTCAGCGTGGCTACTCGCGGATTCCTGGATGAAAGTACAGTATCATAGAATCACTCGACAGAAAACTGCGAAGCATTGAAAACTTCTGAGTTGTGATGAATGTGATAAGAATAAACTTGGAGATTTATTGATTATTTCATTCATGTAGATTATATAGGAATTTAATTTGTGTTGGTTTCCTATGTTGAAATTGATTCAATGGAACTAGATGAATGATGAAATAATTTTAATGTTGGAATGACAAAATTGAACTCAGGATAATATTGAAAATAAAACTGTTACAAGAGTGATAAACAAACTATACCAGTTGAAAACATCACAGGTGGCA
Source organism: Nilaparvata lugens (assembly GCF_014356525.2). Lineage (NCBI taxonomy): Eukaryota > Metazoa > Arthropoda > Insecta > Hemiptera > Delphacidae > Nilaparvata > Nilaparvata lugens. The sequence continues at coordinate 105,208,663 of NC_052518.1, forward strand.
ATCTTATGATTCGCCACATTAACCCCCCCCCCCCCGGCAGAGGATTTGGCCATCCGAAATATTTTGAAGCTCACTTTTTTTTCTGGAACATGGTGGGAATGCTGAGGTGAGTCGTCTTGAGGGATGTATGCTGGAGAACTCAGTGTCGAATGATAATTGGTTGAGTTGAATTGGTAGAAGGTGATTGGTTGATTGTTGATTGGTTGAGTTTGTGGAGTTGATTGGTTGGGAAGCATAGACTAGAGGCTTGTGGTCTGTGCAGATAGTGAAGGGATGTCCTTCTAAGAGGTGGCGAAAATGCTGTACCGCTTCATAAACAGCAAGTAGCTTGCGATAGTATACTGGCCAGCAACTTTCTTTCAAAGATAACTTTTTTGAAAAGAAAGCAAAAGGTTGCCATAGTATACTGGCCAGCAACTTTCTTTCAAAGGTAATTTTTTGAAAAGAAAGCAAGAGGTTGCCATACGCCTTCAACCAGTTATAAGCATACTCCAACTGCGTGTTTAGAACCAAGTGTTTCATTCTTGAATGTTTACTCTTCTTCTTCCACATTCCTGAATTACATAGTACTGTCATTTATGCATGCTTCATCAATAAATATTGCTCTCTCAGTCCAGATGTTTGGCGGTATTCAAAAAGTGTCTTCTTTTAATAATTATGTTTCTCACTACTTGATTCATTCTTCAGAAGTGTAATTTTCATTTTTGAAAAATTTGAAACTTGAAAGTGTTCAATGCAAAATCTTATCTTTTTATAATTTAATAAAAGTTTTAAAAATTCATTTTTTTAGAATTTTAAATTCTCGGTAAAAGTTAACCGATTGATGCTGTAATATTGTGAACTGTTCACGTTGAACAGAAATTTGTTCAATTCCATCGTGGTGGATAACTTGAGTAATTTTAAGGTAACTTTCACTCACATGAAATACCCGTAAAAATGCTTGTTGTTGATCACGTCGGGTTAAAATCACGTCGGGGTCACCAATAGAGGAATTTAATTTGTTGGTTTCCTAGGTTGAAATAGATTAAATGGAACTAGATGAATGATGAAATAATTTTAATGTTGGAATGACAAAATTGAACTCTGGATAATATTGAAAATAAAACTGTTACAAGTAATAAACGGACTATGCCACTTGAAAACATCACAGGTGGCGGTGGCAATCATATGATTCGCCACAATTGCAATGAATAAAGTACTCAATCATCCAATCCCCAAGTTATTCTTATCACATTCATAAGTATCCAATGCAGAGCTTGCAGTTCTCCACTAGACCATGAGAGGGTACTAGAATCAGCAATGCCAAATAAATTCTATAGAATATGAAAAATTGATAAATTCGTTGGAATAGACAACGATTCTGTGGAGATTCTGCTTATCTCCAGGATGACAAAGTCAGCGATTTTATTGTGAATATTGCCGTATTGTGGCTCTCCACGTATTGACACACTTGAGTTTCCATTGTGCCAGCAGTTTTATGAAAGGAATGCGACATTGTAAAGAATTTGGATTAAGTCGAAATTTGTTCATTCTGATGGCAAACAAAAGAAGCTTACGTTCTGCGGCAAGTATTTTGCAATTTTTCTCTGATTTTAATAACGGAGGCTCCCTCTTATCTGTTTTTTTCTTTTTTTTCTTTCTTCTTGCTATTTTATTCTCGAGAATAAAGAGTGGTTTTGCTTCCTTCTTTTTTAGAATGCGAACGCTTCATCTGCCACATCATCCCCGAGCACTATTCTTCATTTGTCAGCCTTAGGGAATTAATCTATGGGCGAGCATCCTCCATCCTCTTCTACTCCTCTACTTGTTCCTCACTAATTGATTATCCCTCTCTCTCCTCAGCCATCTCCACATTAGCCATCTTATGCACTGTTGGAAACACTTCTTTCCAACATAATCTGTGAGCTCTTCAACAATCACCGAATATGAATATTCTTATAAGCTGGAAATGTCTCTTTTCAAAGAACGTCATTCTGTTGTAATTCAGCATCTGATATTCTCTGTGAAGGAGGCTCTAACACTATAGTGAGGTCCATGTTATTATGGAAGTGGGCAAATATAGGAGAATATGTTGCCGATTCTCTGCCCTGCCACTGCCTTCTATAGAGGATAGCTGATACAAGTATATCTAATGTAATATTAACTTGTTTAGAATGATCAGTTACATTCTATTCGTCAGGAAAATATATAATTCAATAATTGAATGGTTGAGATGGAATATATATTCAAAATAGACCTGATAATTCAAAATCTACCAAAGAACGCCCAATTCAATGACTTTGAAGGATTAAAAATTGTGGCAGGAAGGATTATATTATTTAGAAAGATTCTGTTCAGTTGAAAAATTGTACACCATGTATCGCAGCCAAGAACAACAGATCAGCTTCAAAGCTAGCGTTGTGACTGAAAACCGCACAAAGTTTTTCATTTTGCATGAGTATTTTTTAGTGGGAGTGTGGGGTGAGCCTTTGTCTGCACCTCAGAACATAGAATGAGTGCCACGCACAACACAACAAAACTCTTTGCCTGTGTTTCATCTCGATAGCGAAAATGCAGCTTCGTATATATGGCAATAAGACCAAAAATGCCCTGAGCCAAAACCGTCATCGGCTTTCAGAGGGTACACACACGCACCCACACACTCATAATCTGCTGCTGACAATGCTCTCAAATCTTCTCTCTCTCTCTCTCTTCCTCACTCACTTTCACTTTTCCCATTTCTTATCAACGTGTAATCATTTAACGCATGTGTCATAATCATAACGATACAGAATTCCTTACACTAGATCATTTGGATTTGGTTTCTGACTTTTCATAGTAATATTTTGAAGGAATTTATTCTATAATATTATAAAGAGGAGAATTGGCATATTCGTACGCAATTTCAAAAATCAGGTGTGGCGCACTCACACAACTTTCCTTGCCGTTATAAAAATTGATCACCTGACGCTAGTTTTCACGCGCATCTCAAGTCTACTATTCAAAAATCTGAGCCAGCTGGTGGCGGGACAATAACGCTGGAGACACACGAGGTCTGCTATCTCTTCATAGTAAATGATTTAATAGAATCAACAGTTGCAAACAGTTTGCAATTGAATAATCAAATTTTCTCGAATTTCGAGCTTATTTTCAATTTTAGGTAAAAATGTTATTGTACATTTATTGTAGAGATTTATTGATGTTCAATCTTTTCCACTTGAAATGTTTTTTTTTTTATCAAATTGTATCTGGAGCCTGAAAATTGGGAATCTAAAATCAAACTTTGCATAGATGGGGCGGAGCTCCTGGAATTTTTACAGATATAAGACTTGTGGCAGTTGTTGAAGCTTATCAATGACTATTTTAGTTATAAATTTGATCAAAATCGTTGAAGCCGTTTCCAAGAAAATCGCGAAAAACCCCGTTTTTGACAACATTTTTGTCATTTTAGCCGCCATCTTGTTTTTCATTTGATCGAAATTGTTCGTGTCGGATCCTTATTGTAAGGATCTCAGGCTCCAAACTTCTAATCATTCCGTTGATTGGGAGATGAGATATCGTGTACACAGACACACATACACTAATACACACACACACACACACACACACACACAACACACACACAACACACACACACACACACACACACACACACACACACACACCACACACACACACACACACAACACACACACACACCACACACACACCACACACACACACACACACACCACACACACACACACACACACACACACACACAACACACACACACACACACACCACACACACCACACACACACACACACACACACACACACCACAACACACACACACACACACACACACACACACACACACACACACACACACACCACCACACACACACACACACCACACCACACACCACACACACACCACACACACACACACACACACACACACAACCACACACACACACACACACACACAACACACACACACACACACCACACACACACACACACACACCACACACACACACACACACACACACCACACACACACACACACACACACACACACACATACAGACCAATACCCAAAAATCACTTTTTTTGACTCAGGGGACCTTGAAATGTATAGAAATTTGGAAATTGGGGTACCTTAATTTTTTTCGGATAGCAATATTTTCCTTACCTATGGTAATATAGGGCAAGGAAAGTAAAAAACCTTACATATTCATCGACGCGCAATTCAAAAAGGAGCATTCCTGTCAAATTTAATGAGAAATCTACAACATACATACTAGGCCTACATACAAAACAAAATAAAAACATATAGAGAAATTCGAAGCCGTCGGCGTGAATGTTCGACCGCACTTCGTACGGTCAATTGCATTTGCATTTCAATATTTCTAATATCATATTTGAATATCCTATAATGGAAAGGAAGAGCCCTGGAGAAGAAGTGGAAAGAGAGTTGGGAAATGAAAAGAGTTGATTGTTATGTACAATTATTTTCGCCCCACTTGGATGTAATGAGCTGGTTTTCGTGCGTCATATGGAGGCCGAAAATGATTGTTTTCTGACCAGGCCGGTAAAAGTTTTACGGCCCTAGGGCTGTAAAATAACCTTGAAATCAGCTGATTCTGATTTGATGTGAACGTGTTTACGAAATGGTTTATGAAACGGAATCAGTTTATGCTTCTAGAATTGAATAAGTATTCTGCAATAAGATACTATCATTTTATTTGGATGAATAAAATACAGATAAGATATATATTATAAACTATTCAAATTCAATTTTCAGAGTAGGATAGCACTTCTAACCTAAACTTCCAAAGTCAACGACACCAAGCACTGTTGACTTTGACATTCAGATTGGCCAAATTTCAAGTGTATTGAAACAGCTGATCTAAGAACTTTTCATTATTTGTGTTTTATTATTCAAGAATCAAAACATTTATAATTTATCATCTTAATGTCATTTGGAAGGATAAAAAAGTATAAACTCAACCTCTTACATAATTGAACATAATCTTTTTGGTTATTTAGACAAATCAGAATAAAAATAAAAATACTTGTACAATTTCCTGATATTCAGATTACCTCAGATTTGCTAGAGCTATGACCTTCCTTTTTTGCTTTCGGAAGTGCCTAATAAACAATTATTCTCATATTTATATTATTTATTGTTCTGTGTGGTGAAAAAAAACGCTCTCACCATGGGCAAAAATGTTTTTCCGGCTCTCAATCTTTTCGGGGGCGCGACAGTCCAGACCGACGACATTCGAGACCTACGACCGTAGAGGACTGTTTTACAGTCCTCGACTGTCGGGAGTGTACGAAAATTAGAGTGGCCTCAACTGTCGCCTAACGCAGGCGACATTTGAGGCCTCTTTTTCAGGAGTCCTCTATCGTCGCTGGCCTCGAATGTCGCTGGTCTCGACTGTCGGGCCTGTACAAAAATTAGAGACTCGCTTGCAGCAGGCGACAGTTGAGGACACATCCTACTGCGATTCCAGACAAATACATTTTATAATGATTATAACTTCTGATTTGTTGAAAACTAAACAATGGAAACTTCCTTCATAAAAAAAGCATATGAACTTGAAGGTAGATAGTGCTTATCCTTGAAGGATTTTCAGAACGATCATCTTTGTGAAGAATTACAGCTTAATCAGTCAAGTATTTCAAGCGTGATGAGCTCACATACAAACAGACAGAAAGACAGACACCATCTTGTCTTATAGATGGATAGAAGATAGATAAATATTTAGATTTGTCAATGAAGGAGGCATAATGCAGTAGTAATGGATTCCCATTACTTAAAAATATGTTTAGGGACCATCATCCAAGTACTGGAATGTATATGACTTGACCACCTTTGTTGACGAAACTCAATTGGAGGAGTCCTCTTTTTCAGGAGTCCTCTGCCGTCGCAGGTCTCGACTGTCGGGGCTGTACAAAAATTAGAGTGGCCTCAACTGTCGCCTAACGCAGGCGACATTTGAGGCCACTTTTTCAGGAGTCCTCTACCGTCGCTGGCCTCGAATGTCGCCGGTCTCTACCGTCGCTGGTCTCGACTGTCGCAGGACTCTTCTGTCGTTTGCCTCGTTTGACATCGACCCCATCTTTTCTAGTCCACGGCCTACGGCCTCGGACTTGAAAACCGATTTCGGGCCGGAAAAGTCTCATTTTCGGCCCTAGGTGCGAAATATACTATTACATCCACAACAAATCAAAAACATGAAAGAATGGGAGTGGAGCTATTAACAAAGATCAAACCGAAAATCTGCAATCAAACTACGTGGAACTAATGGAATAACTGCAATCAAATGCATGCACAAAAGTTGTTAACTATAAAGCCACTCTGAGCTGTAAGCTTTGCTCGAAGCTCTGATAAATTTCTCGTTTATCTCTCTCTCTCTCTGGTCAAAACAATAATCAAAAGTCGATTTCATAAAATGTACACTCTTGGAGCCAATCAATTTAATCCGATTATACCTCGTAAATTTTTCAATGTTGGAGTAGGAGCAAGGGAGAGAAAAAGAAGAAAAAGAAAGAATAGAGTTTGTGGTGTGTGTAATCTCTGCTTTCATAATATTATTAAACTTTTTACAAAAAGGTGAGAGGTAGAATTTATTTTAATCTGCTATAATCCATTAAGTTTACAATCATCAGTTGAATCATTCACATTTTCATAGCAGGGGCCGGTTTCCGAGCTCGGGATTTAGCTGAGTTCTAAACTTTAAACAGTTGGAGTCAGAAAATTGGCTTTCCAAAACGGGGCGTAGTCGCAGTCCACGTTTAAATATTTCGAAATAGTATATTTCGCACCTAGAGCAGAAAATGAGATTTTTCCGGCTCGAAATCGGTTTTCAAGTCCGAGGCCGTAGGCCGAGGTTCGAACGCTATTTTTCGCCACACACAAAAATAAAAAATATATATATGAGAATAGTTGTTTTCTAAGCACTTCCGAAAGCAGAAGTGGAAGGTGATAGCTCTAGCAAATCTGAGGTAATCTGAATATCAGGAAATTGTCCAAGTATTTTTATTTTTTATTCTGATTTGTCTAAATAACCTTAAAGATGATGTTCAATTATGGGGGAGGTTGAGTTAATACTTTTTTATTCTCTCAAATGACAATAAGATGATATTATCATAAATGTTTCAATTATTGAATAATGAACACAAATAATGAAAAGTTTTTTGATCAGCTGTTTTTTGATCACCTTTCTTAGTTCCATGTTAGCGGCTGGAAAGGGTACTTTGGCCTAGGCCGGAAAGAAACCTGTTCTGACGTCAGACGAGAGTCTTCTGCAAACAATGTCTTTCAGATCTACGTAGGGACTGGAAAACAGCTGCTTTCTGTGCAGTGTGGCGAAAAAACTATAAAATTAAACACAGATTAGTGTGAAGTTTCAGCTATTTAGAATTATTCAGGAATTATGTTTCATTTCGTCAAAGAAAAACGTTTCCAATGATAGAAATGAGAAAATAAAGACTATCATAAAAACTGTGACTACGCCCCGTTTTGGAAAGCCAATTTTCTGACTCCAGCTGTTTAAAGTCTAGAACTTTAGATGAATCCTGAGCTCGGAAACCGGCCCCTAGTGTTCTCTACCAGTGGCGAACGCTGGAGGGGGTAGGGTACATGGGGAACTAATATTTATTTTGTGTTCAGTTTTCCTAGTTATCTAAGGCTAGTTACACACAGATCGAGTTTTGGACGTTTGTTTTTTTGCCGTCCTCATGAATCAGATTGAAAATATGATGTGAAACAGATGATGTTTGTCCTTGATAGTTCCTCTTAATCTGATTGAATCCATGAGGACGGCAAAAAAATAGAAGACCAAAAATCGATGTGTGTGTAACTGGCTTGAAAGTTTCTGGAACGTGGGTTTGGAAGACTTAAATAGATTTTTGGATACCTCCGTCTCTCTTCGCTATCATAGATAAATGCGAGTAGGATATATCCACACTTGTATCCTCTTTCTCCCCTGTTCGTCATCAACAATTTTAAGGCTGTGCAAAGGCTAAAAATAAAATTTCTACTAGTGATATTTTTCAAAGTTTTTCGATTTGTATATCATGAAGCCATTTAAAATGGAAAAGTTTTCACGGGAAAACATTTTTTTCCGATCATTACTTTTTGAGATATGAGCGCCTAAAGTTCAAATTTTTGGGACAGAACATTTCTAATTCGGTAAGAGTTAAATCCATGAGATTTGGTGGATAAATTCTTCATGGTATTGATGATTGAATAAAACAAAAAATTCCTAAAAATATCAATTTTTGATAAAGTTATTCAATTTACCAAAAATAGCTTTTCTTTAGTTATTTTTGGTAATTTTTAGTAAATTGAATAACGTTATCAAAAATTGATATTCTCAGGGAATTTTTTGTTTTATTCAATCATCAATACCATGAAGAATTTATCCACTTAATCTCTTGGATTTATCTCTTACCGAATTCGAATTGTTCTGTACCAAAAAATTGAACTTAAGGCGCTCATATCTCAAAAAGTAAAGATCGGAAAAGAAATGTTTTCCTAAGAAAACTTTTTCATTTTGATAGCTTGATGATATACAAATCGGAACACTTTGAAAAATATCACCAGTAGAAAGTTTATTTTTAGCCATTTCACAGCCTTAATAATAGTCTCCACAACCTTTGTAATTTGTGTTATCCCAGCTTAATAATAATTTTTCATGGTTATATGATTCAAAATAATTATTGCAGGAATGAGAGAACATGTTTTCTTTATGATGAAAACTAAAGTGAGGTCCACGTTATAATGACAGTATATTATTAGCATAGGTGTTGCTATCCTTGTCTATCATTCGACAAAGCCGATAGCAATATCCTTTCCCAGCTCCGTTGCCAGATCGTTTTTCAACTAATCAAAATCAAATCACTTTTTTATTTTGACATCATAAATGACACTTTACATTATATAACATTTTTGTAGATTAATAAACTTATCCAACTAGGATTTAACAAAACAAAATGAATTTTGTTACTATCATACAAAATCACTATAATTTATTAGTCAAAACAAAAATACTACTTGCTAAATTATAAAAAATGTGTTTGCAAGTAGGAGTCTCTTGTGAGAACAATTTATTTAATGCTACTACATTCACTCGCAGATCCACACACCATTCATGCAATTGAAGAATAGAAATTACATTTGTACAAGTGCTATTATTTTACAACTTAATTAATTAGTTACAATGAATAAACTTTAATAAGATCTGGTGAAATACTAATAAGCCATTTGAAATCTGTATTTTAAATGAAAAAAATTATTAGTCTTTTCAATTGAATGGGCACAGGTTGAAAAATTTGGGTCCAAGGAAAACAATGATTTTTGAAAAAAGGTTGTATGTGGTCTAGGAAGCCTTAAAATGATATTAGTTGCACTTCTTGTGATATATAGGTGATCCACCTACCTGCCTACTGCGACCACCTGATAACAAAAAGAAAGAAGACAGAACCTTAAAAACAAAAATATACCGCAGTGGTAGACATTTGTAAAATTGGAAGATTGTAAACGAGTGTTCTGTTCTACTAACACCTTTCATCACTCGGATTATTGATTTTTGTAAGGTGACTAGAGGCCTCAAATTGGTTTTATATGTAGAGCCCCAACAAGTTATACCAGAGTTAATTTTAGAGCAACCAAAGCAAAATACAATTCCTTCAAGACTGGCTGAGGGAGCATTTTTCTAAGAAAATAGAATTTTCTCAGGAGGATGAAAAGATATGTTCTCAGATTTTTAATATGATTAGACCAAGCCAGCCTATCATGAAGCACAACACCAAGATATTTTATGGAGTCGGACTGTATTACAATGTCGCAATCACAGTTTCTTCTCTTATCACAAGCACCATTATGAAATTTCAATTGTGATTGTAACTGCCAGGCGTTAGACATGGAGAAAAGCAAATATTAGTTTTTGATACATTGAGAGAGCCCGTGAAATTGAACCACAAAGCAATCTATTTAAATCTTCCTGAATCTTAATATAAAGATTTTCACTATCTTGGCTTTGTAACTAAGAAAGCCGTATCATCAGCAAATGAAACGGGGGATCCATTGAAGTTGCCCTGAAAAAGGTCAATTATGAAAATTAAAAATAGCACAGGACCCAAAACTGAGCCCTGTGGCACTCCATATTCAACAATGTCGAAGAATAATTTATTAACAAAATATTTTATCTCAATTATGAAAATTTGTAATTTAATCATTGAAAAATATACTTTCTTAACGATCAAAATATAAATCATTATTTATAATAAGTTAATAATATTATATCAGATATACCGGTACCAGCTATCCTCCATAGAAGACTGTGGCGAAGCAGAGAATCGGCAACGCTCCTCTCCTATCTTTCTCCACTGCCATTATAACGTGGACATCACTACAGTTTGAATCCATGTGATAAAGTAGCATTGATAATAGATTGGGAAAGTGACATTTCCAGCAGTTCAATTTCATACAGAATAATAAGATACTAATTTGATGGGGTCGCTATCAAAACAAAGCTCTTGTAGGTGTGAGGAAAACTGGCTAAATACATGTTCTTATGTGCATATGAGGATATGTGTATATGCTCATATATGCGTGTGTGTTTTGGTAGTCGAAAAACTGATATCGCTTCAACATATTCAATTTATTTATTTGTATCCAGATGTAAGGTAGAAAGGAGGGGAAGGAGTAGGATGAAAATAGGAGAAAAGGATGACAAGAGGAGTGAGGTACGGGTTTGCAGACGAACAGAGAGAGAGAGTGTGAGAGTGTTTTAGACAGATGTCGAGAGAGTGACAGACTTAGAGATAGTGAAAGAGAGTGTGTGAGAAGAGAGAGTGAGAGACGTAGAGATAGTTAAAGAGAGAGTGTGTGAGTTAGAGAGATGAGAAGAGAGAGTAAGAGAGTGTGAGAGACTCGTGGGAGGTGAATGGAGTAGGAGGATGTGGTGAAGGAGAAGAAAAAAGAGGAATTGTTAAAAAGTAAAGTGGAAAAAGAAACAGCAGAGGGGAAGGAGTAGAAGAGGTGGTGGAGGAGTAGGAGAAGGTGGAGGAGAAGAATGAGAAAAAGGATGAGGAGGAGGTGGAACAGAAGTATCAGGGGAGGAGGAATGAGGAAGAGGTTAAGAGGAATGAGGAGCAGTGAGAGGACGAGGAGGAGAGAGAGGAAGAGCAGAAGGAGGAAGAGGATAGGGATGAGGAGACGAAGAAGAAGATAAAAAAAGAAATTGGAGCTGTGAGAATAGGATGCGGAGAAGAGGATGATGATGATGGGGAAGAAGAAGAAGAAGAAGAAGAAGAAGAAGAGAGAAGAAGAAGAAAGAAGAGAAGAAGAAGAAGAAGAAGAAGAAGAAGAAGAAGAAGAAGAAGAAGAGAAGAAGAAGAAGAAGAAGAAGAAGAAGAAGAAGAAGAAGAAGAGAAGAAGAAGAAGAAGAAGAAGAAGAAGAAGAAGAAGAAGAAGAAGAAGAAGAAGAAGAAGGAAGAAGAAGAAGAATAAGAAGAAAAAGAAGAAGAAGAAGAAGAGAAGAAGAAGAAGAAGAAGAGAAGAAGAAAAAAAAGAAGAAGAGAAGAAGAGAAGAAGAGAAGAAGAAGAAGAAAAAGAAGAACAATAAAAAGGAGAAGAAGAAGTAAAAGAGGAAAAACACAACAAAGACTACAAAGAAGAAGGCGGAAAAAGAGGTGATGAAGAAAAGAAGAGAAGAATTAGGAGAAGGGAGACTAGATGAAGAAGTAGAAATGGAAAAAAAAAGATGAAGAATAAGCAGAAAAAGAGGATGATGATGAAGAAGAAAAAGAAGAGGAGGTAGTAGCAGCCTACGCATTGTGTAGACGGCAATATATTTCTGAAGGCGAAGAAAACAAAATGCGAAGGGGCAAATCCACACAGGTGCCATTTACATCGAACCCGTAAACAAGGCTATGGTTGGGGGGGTTGAAGGGGGTTTACGAGCCAAAGGCACCCCCCCTTGTGCTTGGGATTAGGGCGCTTCGCCCCCAAAGGCCCCAATGGCAGGCTTCTCAGGATTTCCTTGGATTCATTGCAATGTCAAACTCATAAACAGAGATCCTAGTCTTTCGATCTGCAGTCCTATCATAGCCACATTAGTTTCGGATTCAATTTCCCTCTCACGCTACCAGATTAATCTATCATTTTGTTTTTATACACCTCATCTACTTTTTATGCCTTGTTCAGGCTTCGAGCCTATCACAAGCGACGTATAACAGATTCGTTGCCTCACATACATGGGCCCACTAAATCATAAAATAGCTACTGTGTTTTTTTATATTCTTCCGAGATATGAGTTTCGCCTCACCCGTGTTCATTTATTTCATTTATTCACAGTCACAAATCATTATATTATACAACTAGCAGGTAACCCGTGCTCTGCAACGGTCCAATTGAAACTTGACAAACTGAAAACCTGACCTTCTGAGATCAGTTCAAACATTTGAAAACAGAAAAGTTCTAATTTAGATTGTTTACAAACCAAATTCAATGATAAAATAACACTCATCAATCATTTAAAACTGTAAAATAGTGATTAACTATAAAAACTATGATATACTCTAATTTAGAATGATATAAACTATTTATTTATTTATTCATGGAGACAACAGGTAAAACCCCATTTTGCCTCCTCCACACTATACAATAATTTCCAACATAATACAATTTTCAATGAAAAGAAGATAGAAAATATGAGAAAATAATAAATTATAGAAATAGCTAATTATAAAATTATGAGAATGAAATAAGACGAAAAATAGAAGAAATATACAGTCGTATATAGAATAATAAAAATACATTAACTGAACTCAATAAGAAAAAAATGCACACATACCTCAGTAAACTATAATCATTACTAGTATATAGACAAGAGGAAAAAAGTGTCTGTGTAATGTACTACCACTAGCCTTCATGAGGATAATTGAATAAAAGAAATGCAAGCGCAAATCACGAAATGATGGACCACATACTACAACACTAAATCATATGAAATCCTTCTGAATTTGGAAGGGGAGAACCAGAAGATGTCCAAGTGCTCTGAATAAGTATTGAAAATTATTTGAGCTCTACTTAAAGGAAAGTTATAATGGTAATATCATGTAAAGGAAAGAAATACCATGTAATGTCAACAAATCAGATTATTTTGATCAAGTCGATTAAAATTTCTAGATTAATATTTTTTCTTGTGAGAAAAGCTGATTGATTGCAAATAGTTGAACAGATGAAACGAATTCTGTCTCTCTTCCACACTGCACTCGCATCTTCTGTTATCGACGGACGACAAAATTATCATATGTTTTTCCAAGGATGAATAATTATTATCCTTTTCATGTCCTTCAGCGAGTTTTCCAAGGGATGAGACCTAGTGCAATCGAATTTTTATATCATAAATCTAATATGTTCCAAATATCGTAAAAATCGTTAGAGCCGTTTTCGATATCCTTTGGACATAAATAAATAACCAGATATAAAAATGTGGTGTGGTACACTCACACAACTTTCCTTGCTCATTCAACAGTGAGCCTCATTCTCAAACGAGAATAATTTAGCGGAATAACATGATAACGATTGGCGGCATATATTATAACAACATATTTGCAACTAGGCGACTTTGCGACTACTGTATATGTGTATGTATAATTGTTTTCATAGTACTTTTTCCTTTGTGTGAATTTTCAAATTCGATGATTTTTTTAAAAGTTGTCAAAACAACTGTTCTACAGATGAAATATCTTGACTATGACTGTGTTCTTTTTATAAACTGCTCTACCTACCTACCTCATGCACGAGAAGGAGGTTACAAAGTCCATTTTTCGAGGATGGGGTGGACCCCCATCAGTTTCCCAGGAAAAAGACTCATGCCGGTTGATAGAGCTGATAAATAACTATACAGGGTATGAATTTGAAAAAAATCGAAAAAAACGATTTTGAGAAAATCGTGAAAAACATGCTTTTTTAGTAACTGTCATATTCTCAAGAATATTACGGAGCTCCTGCAATTTTCCCAAAAATGAGACTCATGTCAGTTGATAGGGCTTATGAATAGCTATCCATGGTATAAATTTGGAGAAAATCGTTAGAGCCGTTATCGAGAAAACCGTGAAAAACATGGTTTTTTAGTCATTATCCGCCATTTTTCTAAAGAATATTACGGAGCTCCTGACATTTTCCCAGAAATGAGACTAATGTCAGTTGATAGGGCTTATAAGTAGCTATCAATAGTATAAATTTGAAGAAAATCGTTAGAGCCGTTTTCGAGAAAACCGCGAAAAACATGGTTTTTCAGTAATCATCCGCCATTTTTTTCGCCATCTTGAATTGAATTTTTTTGAATTTCTTATTGTCGGATTCTCATGGTATAAAGACCTTAAGTTTAAGATTTCAAGTCAATCGGTTAATTGGGAATGGAGTAATCGTGTTCACAGACATACACACACAGAGACCAACACCCAAAAATCATGTTTTTGAACTCAGGGGACCTTGAAACGTATAGAAAACATGAAATTAGGGTACCTTAAATTTTTTTGGAAAGCAATACTTTCCTTACCTATAGTAATAGGGCAAGGAAAGTAAAAATAACCAGATAAATATAAAAATGTATACAGAAATTGCTCGCTTAATATAATAGGATATGCAAAATTCCAAGTTAATCAGTTGAATAGTTCAGACGTGAATTTCCTATCCTGCACTTGTATAAGCCAATTCTTTCTTTCATTATTTGATACACTAGCAGGTAAGCTGTAGCCTACTCCGCGAAAGTCAGTTTAAAGCACAAATACATCGAATTGAATGAATAATTATTATTGAACGAAAATCCCAATTAAATGCTTATTAATCATTAATTAGCATTTTACCAAATTAAACTTCCAATTTATTTCCATCTGTAGATCGAATTTAGCTTTGTATAGTGTGGTCCACGTTATAATGGCAGTGTAGAAAGATAGGAGAACAACGTTGCCGATCCTCACTGTCTTGACAATGCCTTCTTGACGGTAGCTGATACAGGTTTATTGATGTAATATTAATTGTTATTTTCGTTCAAAATAATCAGTTATATTTTATTGAGCAAGAAATTATATTTTTCAATATTTCATAATATATTTTCACTAGCCGTCAGGCTCGCTTCGCTCGCCATATCAGGCGATATAATATTCCCAGGAATAGCTCTGGACCCCCGTAGAAAAATGAGATCGGCGGGCTCGCTTCGCACGCCATATCAGGCGATATAATACTCCCAGGAATAGCTCTGATTGAAGTAGCAGTGCCCAATAAATTTTTCCGCGATAAATGCATTTCAATCTTCGACTACAAAGTCAACTCATCTTAATGCCAACCTGACAAAATTATTAATTTAGTTACCAGTTAACAACTGTTTCGAAGAGGTACTCTCTCTAGATTATAGTTCTATATTAACATATGGTATGGACATTTTACAATTATAATTAAGAGAGTAAGAAGAATATACATGCTAAAAGACGAAATTCAAACCCTTAAAAACCACCCTTAGAGTTAAAAGATTTCTTAGTGCGCCTCTAAAGGGCCAACTGAACATACCTACCAAATTTGAACGTTTTTGGTTTGGTAGATTTTTAGTTCTGCGAGTGAGTGAGTCAGTCAGTCAGTTATTTTTACACACAAAAATAAACAATAAATAAATAAATAAATATATATATATATATATATATATATATATATATATATATATATATATGAGAATAGTTGTTTACTAAGCACTTCCGAAAGCAGAAGTGGAAGGTGATAGCTCTAGCAAATCTGAGGTAATCTGAATATCAGGAAATTGTCCAAGTATTTTTATTTTTATTCTGATTTGTCTAAATAACCTAAAAGATGATGTTCAATTATGTGGGAGGTTGTGTTTATACTTTTTTATTCTTTCAAATGACAATTGGATGATATAATTATAAATGTTGTAATTATTGATTAATGAACACAAATAATGAAAAGTTTTTTGATCAGCTGTTTTTTTGATCACCTTTCTTAGTTCCATGTTAGTGGCTGGAAAGGGTACTCTTTCCGGCCTAGGCCGGAAAGAAACCTGTTCTGACGTCAGACGAGAGTCGTCTGCAAACAATGTCTTTCAGATCTACGTAGGGACTGGAAAACAGCTGCTTTCTGAGTTTCTGTGCAGTGTGGCGGAAACATCTTTTACTGGTACGAAGTGTTCTCTTAGTAATAGCATCTCATACATATAAAAAGTAATTGCTCTTAACCCAAGTGTAAATATCCTGTTTTACTCTTTTAGATGTTTGGCACAGTCAATATGGAGTTGGAACACACATCACAAACAATAAACATCAACAAAGAATTAGTTCTATACATAAATGATACATGAATAGATATAGCCTATGAATATATTTAAACATTGGAATAAATTATAAAAAAGAAAGGCTCTCCATATTCAAATCATGCCATTCTTGGAGTGAATATAGTGGTTTGGATTTCAGGAACTTGTACATTATAGTTTTAAATTTTCTAAAACTAACATTTCTAGCATCTAATGGTAACTTATTGAATAATTTTATACACATATAATCAAAGTTCATTTGAGTCTTAGTCAATCTAGCCTGCGTTACCTGCAGCTGATACCTAATTCTTGTGATGTGACTATGAATATCTTTACAAGCAGGTAACCCGTGCTCCGCAAGGGTCTATTTTACAACTGAAAACTTGACGTAATGAAATCTTGTAATCTTGACGTAATTGAAAACAGGCTTATAACCATCCACGGTTAATTAAGAATTTATATGCAAAATTTCAAGTTAATCAGTTGAGTAGTTGAGACGTGATGATGCGTCAAACATAATTTTCCTATCCCGTACGTGTATAAGCCAGTTCTTTCCTTTATTATAGTAAAGATTTTACTGTTCACGTATATAGTTTTTCTTCTGATATATCAGATAATATCATGTTGTATATTTTATGGAAATGAAACAATAAAATTTCACTTGATTTGATATTACTAGGTTATTATTTTATCGTGATTGCTTGGGAGTAATCTCGATATGAAAATAGTTTGAATTGTAGCCTGACTGGGAAAGACGGTGCTCCAACTGTTTTCGAACGTTCGTTCTCCAGCTATGACATGAAAGTATCAGCCAAGTATTGTGCGGTCTGAGTTCTCATTATGCTCTCCCATTGTCTGCAGTGATTGCGCCAGACAATAGGCACAAAGAGCTATGATTACTGCCAGCCTCTCTCCTTTCAATACTACAACGGTAATTATAGCGGCCCTGTCAAGGGGGGAGGGAAGGGGTAGACCCTTGGGGGAGACCACTCGACTTGGACTTGTACAAACGGACACTGCTATCACTGCCACAACAATTGCAACGTCTGTTCAACCATCCAAAACAACACCACTTTCCCCAATTTCTTCTCAGTCAACATCTCTCTAGTTTAGCAACCATCCCTCAACTCAACGTGACCGTCAATAGTGATTCCAGCGGCTATTTCGCCCCAAGCCTCAATCCGCCACAACCTATCAGCCTACTTATTCATTTGGCCGGTTTGTGATTAGACGAACGGGGCATAATGGATGTTGCACACTTACAATGGAAAGTATTGGAGAGAATGGTTTGCTTCTGAATAATTTTGCACGAAAACTAGAAAATTTCAGTTGCCACTTTTTCTCACTCTTATAATGATCTTAACAATTATATTGAAAAAGATTATTCAATTTAAATAAACCGAACAGCCTTAAAGTTGAATAGAATAGAAAATAGAATGACTTGTTTATTTTATGACGTGGTGAAGTTTGGACAGTAATTTGCACTCTACCATCTAACCAATTAACACATACAGTGTAATTTGGTTATTGCGGCTTCTGTCCACTCTATCATCTAACCAATTAACACATACAGTGTAATTTGGTTATTGCGGCTTCTATCGTAGCATCAACACGAATATGACGTCAGATATAGGTCCCGCCAAACTATATAATTAAACGAAAATCCTGATTAAATGCTGTAAATCACCCTGAAGACAACTGCTACTGCAAATATTGACAACGGGGTTAACAGCTAGATGAAAATTCGATGAGAGCTACTATCTAAAAATTATTTGTCAGCCTGGGAATCGAACCCGGTACCTCCTGATTGCTAGTCAGGAATGCTTACCCTTACACCAAACTGACAATCTCTGGATAGCAGCGCTCATTTTATACGAAGCCATAGCGGCCAGCCAGTCTATAGATAGAAGTTATTAGAATTGCATTTGTTCAAATGCTAATAATCAAGCTACTACTAGTAGTTCTATGAACAGTAGACCTCGCGCAGTTATAAACCGCAGCCTCCACTTAAACTGTTCATCATAGTAAATCCTGTCTGTATGTCGTGTCAGCGAGATATCGGTGTGAAAACGCCTAATAGCTGTTGGGGTTGGTGTATCAAAAATTTAACATCAAAAGCTAATCTCCTTGAAATTGAAATTTGAAATTGAAATTGAAATTTATTGCCAAAACAAAATTACAGTATTATAATATATTAAGTTACAAAGTGTTAAACAAATAAGCAAAACTCAAACTTAATTATTAGATCAAAACTTAATTTATCTTTATTTTGGCGACTGCTGGCATAAGTAAGAACTTGAGAGCCAGCAGTGAGTCTACATTATTAGATTTAACAAGTTTAGCGCTTAACTAAAATTTGTAGAATACTTATTCTATTTGGCTTTTTAAATAATTATATATATATATATATATATATGATTGAACATCATCAAAAACTTACGAATAACTAAAGAATACTTAAGAGTAACTAAATCTATTGTAGCGTTAATTTAAAAAAGAAATTCCTGTTTATCCACTCTTCCACAGTTTTGTGATATTTACCAGTTGGTTTTTCTATAATGAAATTTGACGGAACTAAGTTGATGAAAAGATTACAGTAATAAAAGAATTGATGCCTACATGTAGTGAGCTTGATCAAATGCATATTGTATCTATTGAAATGATTTACTCGCATATTGTAAGGGGTAGTGCGAGCTGAAAATAGAGAGTGATTCTTGTTTATGTAGAGTATTACGGTTTTCATGAACGTTTGCCTCAATGTTGGTACATCAAGTTCAATAAAAATATCTCGGCTTGGGTACAAACGTGGTCTCCCTAGAGCTGCTCTTATAATATGTTTTTGGAGGACAAACAGTTTTCTCAAGTGCGTATCAAAAGCTCCACCCCACACCTCAATGATATATTGGAATAAGGAATGTGCATATGCAAAATAAATTTTTCTTATTATCTCCCTGTTTTTAATTTTATTTATTTTATAGAAAATATAGATGAGATATTTCAATTTTGAGCAGAGGTACTCTAGGTGAATGTTCCATTTGATATGGCGATCTACAAAAATACCAAGATATTTTATAGATTGCACTCTTTCCAAAGGTATATTTTCGTGGGCGACCTCATTCATTATTTGGGTGCCATTGTTATTTTTCTTTGATTTTTTTATAGAAAGTTCAAGATCTATTGATGGTTGACCAATTACGGTGGGTGAGAAAGTTATATATTTAGTTTTCTTTGCATTTAGGGTTAGTATATGATCTTCAAGCCATTGTTGAACTATTTTCAAACCATTATTTGCAACTTTGAACGTTTCTTCCCATGTGTCTCCGCTAAAAATCAAAGTTGTATCGTCGGCGAAAGATAAAATAGTACAATTTTCAAGGTTTAATTTTAACAGGTCGTTTACATAGATGAGAAACAAAATCGGGGATAGTACTGTCCCTTGAGGAGTACCGAACTGAGAGGTGTAACTGATGTCTGTCTGTCCATTTAAAGTGAGATACTGTTTCCTATTCGACAAGTAACTTGAGAATAACTTATTCACAGAACCTCTTACACCACCCTGTCCAGTTTATAGAGGAGTATGTTGTGAGGAACTGTATCAAAGGCCTTGGATAAGTCCATAAAAATAGCCAGTGTTTTTTTGTTTCTATTAAAGTTATCAAAAATTATATTGTTGAGATGGATTACCGCATCTTTGGTTGAACTATTTGCTTGGAAACCATATTGATTGTTGTCAATGATTTTATGTTTATCTAGGAAACTCATTAATCTGATTTTCAAAATTTTTTCTAGTATTTTAGAAATATTACTCATTAAACTAATCGGTCTGTAACTATCCGGGTTTCCAAGGTCTCCAGTTTTTGGTAATGGTATAATTTTAGCTTCTTTGAATTTTTTAGGGAAATATCCTTCGCTCAAACATTTGTTAAATATATGAACTAAAGGTGAGGTTATAGAGGGTGATATTTTTTTGAGGAAAGGTCCTGTAAAGTTATCAACACCTGGTGTAAATTTATTCTTGAGTTGATCTATTAATAACTCTATTTCATAATCGTTTGTGGGAATGAGGAAGATACTTTTTACATTAGGATTTGCTATTGACTTGGGAATCTCTATATTGTCTGTATTATCGGTTATCTTTCTAGCGAACGATTCTCCAACACCAGCGAAATATTTATTAAGAGTAGTAGCATCTAGATTTATTGATTTTGAATTTTTTTTCAAGTCGAGTAGTTCATTAATGTATTTCCAGGTTTTTTAGAATCGTTTTTGTGTTCCTCGAATTTACAGTTAAAATAATTAATCTTGCTTTTTTTTATCAGGGTATTGAGTGTATTTCTGTATCTCTTATATTGATTTATCAATTCTAAGTTATTGGGGTTTTTTAATAATTTTCTATGTAATTTATCTCTCTCCCGTATTGACGCGACTAAGGCTGGAGTAATCCATTTTTTTATAGGTTTTTTCTTGTTACTTATTTTTATGGTTTTAGTTCTAGCATGAGTTAGGTCTGTTAGTTTTTTAACAAAGTAGTCCACCATCTCGTCAATATCCATTGAATCATATATCTCTTTCCATGATTCTTTTTGTAAATCAGAGATTAGATTTACATAATCAATTATGCTTTTTGATCCTACATCGATATGTGCTGGTTCCTCATTAATATTCCTATTGAAATGCAGCGAAACACTGAAATGGTCCGTAATATTTGTTTTCAGAATAGTCCCTCTAACAACATTATTATTGTTATTATTCTCTCCTCCCTTGTAAAATATGTGATCGATACAAGTACTGATGCCATTTACAGACCTAGTTGGTTTATTGATAAAAGATTTGAAACCATTAATATGCATTGTGCTCAAATATTCATTTGAAAGGCTATTATTAGCAAGAATATTTAAATTCATATCACCCAATACTATTATGTTGTAAATATCTTTCATACTTTTCAGAAATTCGTCTAGACTTTCGATAAAAGTTTTTAAGTTGAGGGATGGTGAACGATATATTGTAATTATTAAATATTTCACGTCATTAATCCAGCAAGCCATACCAATACAGTTAGCTTCCTCAATATGGACATTAATAAGCTCAGTTTTGATATTATTTTCAATGAACAAGCATAATCCATCACATTTCGAGTGTTTACTATTAGCATGAAAAACATTGTAACCATCTAAGTTATAATTGAAGCAAGCATCGTCTGTGATCCACGTCTCGGTTAATGCAATCACATTGAAGCGAAACTTTATATTACCTATGTAGTGCACCAATTCCTCAAAATTTTTATTAATGCTTCTGATGTTGGTGTGTAGAATATTTAATTCCATGCCAACACTCTCAGACTGGTGAGGTAAAAAACTGAAAACATCATTTACTTCGATTGTATCGTGAAACCCTATAAGGTCGTCAATATTCCAATCAGACATAAACGTAAGAAAAGTGAATAAACGTATATTTTGTAAAATAAAATTTCAGAGTGGTTAAGAAATTAAAGTAAAATGAAAAAATATAGAGAAAAAAGTATCGGTTTTCCGATGAAAAGAAAAAAAAATAAAAATCAGAGAGAATCAAGACATGGCCAGCCCACCGGTCCAGACAAAATGAATGTATGTACATCGACTTGAAACCTACCAATTTAGTTCATGCACAGAAACCTGTGATCAATTCCATTTGAATAAAATAAAATAATATTACTGAGATAATAAGGACAAACAGAGAAGTGGAAATCAGCATTAATTTAATTGAATCAATTGTTAGAAAATATTTCCTGAAAGATCAGATTTTTTTCAGATTCAGGCCTACATACTTAATATACGGATTGCCATGTGAAAGATTTTTAAAATGATTTTGCTAACCAAAATTGTTTCAAAAATACATTATCTTGATTTTTATCAATGCGTATTAATCGGATAATGTTAAACAGGAAATCTATTTTCAATCCAAGTATTATTTTATCAATATTAAAGGCCTTCAATTCTTGAGATTCAGAAAGTAGTAGCAACAGAGGTAATCGTGTCAATAATCCTCATCAACTAGCGTACTAAATATACCTTGTAGATAAGATAGGAGAATTCATCATTTTTCTCATAATGATAAAATATTTTCAAATTATAATGATTTATTATTAGGAGTTATTATTCTCTCTTAACTAGGCTACAGCAAATTGAAAAGCAAAGAATAGTAATTACGTTACTACAAGTAATAGGCCTAGCATATTGGCAAAAAAAAACAAAAAAAAAATCAATTGAAACCTTTTCCACTTAATTGATACATTATTCTCAATTGATAGAATATAATTAATAATTATCGTATAGAATATAATATAATTATCATAATTGGAAGATAGCGGAATGGAAATTATTCCTAAATTTATTTCAACAATCATACGCAATAATAAATAGTCTATTTGAGCTCATCAAAATAAACAATAATTTACCTTGAGCAAAGTGATAAGAAAGAGCCATACTTTGCAACTGAAATTCAAATAAAATAATTTATAATGATAATACTCCTCCTTCTCTCTAATTAACTATTTCATTGAACGTTAAAATGTTAACTTAATCTGGACAAACAAATCATGGTTTTATGTGTCATAATTGGTATTTTCTTCATACAGAAATTGATCTATATTATTTCTTACTTACACCGACATTGTCCTTATTTCTATTTGTGAGCTTGTTGAGGTCCTCCTCACACCTGATAATATTAACAGGACCGCCGTCCTCGTACCTGACTTTGATTCGGCCCACTCGGTCGATCCACACATGTCGAAACCCATTCTCCCGTTGTATCATCTTGGCTCTGCCGAACAGCTTACGTCTCTCCGCCGTTATAGATTGGTTTATGTAGATTGGACTATTTCCCTGCATGTTGATATGTTGAGTTGAAAAGTCTCTACATTCTTTCCTCTTTTTGAGCAAGGCATCCTTATCTCCTCGACAGACAAAACGAACAATGATGCCGGGCGCGGTGTTGTCTCTTCTTCTGGGGAGGCGATGACATGCATCGATCGATCTGCGGTCCAGCTTCACATCCAATGCTTTCCCGATCTCCAGTATTCGACTCTGCACATCCTCGTTCTGCAACTCCGGAACACCGTATACTTCAAGGGTATTTCTCCGACCATATTGCTCCCGATCGTCATCTTTCATCTCCAATTCCCTAATTTTTCCGTTCAGAACTGAATTTTCATTTTGTAGTTCCCTAACAGTTCCTCTTAGTTTAGCAATTTCAGCAGCATTTTCATCCAAGGTCTTCCTACAAGCGGCTATATCAGATCCCAACTTTTCCAGCAACTCATCCTTAACCCGTGTTAATATACTATTTAATTGATCGACCGTTAGTGGATTATTGTCGGTACTTGAATTAGTGTTTGTTTTTGCCGGAGCACTGAGCTTGTTTACACCTGAGATAGATTTTACTGGAGTAGAGTCCGAATTGGCACGTTGGCGACGTAAATCACTTGAACATTTTTTACAAGTCCATGACTTTCCTGTGTCTTGAAATAATTCCAGATCATTGTCGGTGAGCTCAACACATACACCATGGAACACAATATTGCAGCTCGAACATTTTATTTTTGATTTTAATGCACGATTCATCTGCTGGTTACACACTCCGCAACTCATTTTTGTATGTCTAGTAGGAAATGTTAAACAAATGATCACACTGCAAATTACTCACAACCAAAAAATAAAGTCTCAATATTTAAAATAACTAACCGAGTTGCGGCCATGCACTAAGATTCCCTAAAAGCTTAGAAACATCGTAATTCAGTAATAAACGTGATTCAATGAAAACGAAAGCTGATAAGCCACAACCGATAAACGAACCTTTCGCCTCGAGCGCTGAACTACGACTGTCCTTCAAGACATACTTTCAACAGGACAGCCCGAGTTCAAAGCAGAGAAAGTTCGAGAGACAATGCTATATTATTTTAGTTATTAATTGCATGCGTTATTGCACGCTATCAATAGTTCATTTATTTATTCACAAGGGAGACAACGGGTTTCCCCAAATATGTCTCCTTAACAATAAAAATTGTACAGATACAAATGAAAAAAGAAAATAATGATAAAAATAATACGAACTTATGCAATAATAAATAATACAAACAACAAAAATACTACCTAATTCAAAAATGAAAATTACAAAGATTTCAATACGGTACTCATGAAAAAAGTAAAAATTAAACAACTTGAGAATTCAAAATTCCAAAACTTATAAAAAAATTAAAGAATATAATAAATAATGAACAAAAATTTTATCAATAGAATGGATAACATTAATAACTGAACGACGTCTCAAACCATATGCACATCCACACTGATACACAAACTATTTATTTGATCAGATCAAGCTTACACAAGATTTAATTATCATATAACGCTTTCTGGAATTTAGCGCGAGAAAACCAGGAGACATCTAGGCGCCCAGACAAGCTGTTATAAGTCCTTCACATCCTATTCAATAGTGCATAAAAATAGCATTCAATGAGGCATGCAATTTATAGTCTACACAGTTGCTGATTTTTTACCAAGTTACATTGAGATATTGAATTGCATGCGTCATGGCATGCGTTTTTTAATCCACTCGACAGCTGATTTATGAATAATATTCTATAGTATGATTTTTACGGTAATATTGGCGTATGAAGGAGGCTCCTTTTTCCTTTTATATTATCCTTGAAATGCAAAATTTCCAAAAAACCTTGTATATACGTCGACGCGCAATTAAAAAAGGAACATACCTGTCAAATTTCATGAAAATCTATTACCGCGTTTCGCCGTAAATGCGCAACATATGAAAATATAAACATTCAAACATTCAAACATTCAAACATTCAAACATTCAAACATTCAAACATTCAAACATTCAAACATTCAAACATTCAAACATTCAAACATTCAAACATTCAAACATTCAAACATTCAAACATTCAACATTCAAACATTCAAACATTCAAACATTCAAACATTCAAACATTCAAACATTCAAACATTCAAACATTCAAACATTCAAACATTCAAACATATTAAAACATTCAGACATTCAAACATTCAAACATTCAAACATTCAAACATCCAAACATTTAAACATTAAGAGAAATGCCAAACCATTGACTTAAATCTTAGACCTCACTTCGCTAGGTCAATAAAAACGATTATCCTAATCAAATGCTGTAAATTTCAAAATAACAGTTTTTAAATTGAACAATGGTGAACAATTGAACAAATTAACTCGGTTAACACCGAGAAAAATAGAATAATGATTTTAAAATCTGTAAATTTTACAATTTACAGCATTTAATTAGGATTTTCGTTTAATAATATATTATTCAAAGTACTAGATGGAATTTCACTTAATTTCTTAAACTAAGGTATATACAAAAAGCAGTTAGAATCATCTATATAAAAGCGAAAATGGCATTCACTCACTGACTGACTCACTCACTCGCAGAACTAAAAATCTACCGGACCAAAAACGTTCAAATTTAGTAGGTATGTTCAGTTGGCCCTTTAGAGGCGCTCTAAGAAATCTTTTGGCGATATTTTAACTCTAAGGGTGGTTTTTAAGGGTTTAAAGTTCGTCTTTTAGCATGTATATTCTTCTTATTCCAATATCTTAAAATTATAATTGAAATGTCCATACCATATGTTAATATAGAACTATAATCTAGAGAGAGTACCTCTTCGAAACATTTGTTCTCGTAACTAAATTAAAAGTTTTGTCAGGTTGGCATTAAGTTGAGTTGACTTTGTTAGGTTGGCACCAAGTTGAACAAGATTGAAATCCATTTATATTACTAGCCATCACGCTCGCTTCGCTCGCCATATCCGTTTAGCCAGATGTTCGGGGTGCAATAATGTTGTGTTAGAAGGAATTTGAAATAACGCCAAAGATACGCCCAAAATTAGCGTTTCTCAGCTTTCCTGCGTTTCCTCACCTTTTTCAATAATTGATGGAGATATATTAAAAAAATTCAGTACACAGGTTGAGCTGAGGTGGAAGAATTTTGTTCGCCAAAGATACGCCAATATAGTAACAGGTGTTTTTCGAGCTAAAATTGACATAATGCGTTCAAATTCGGTACAGAGGTTCCGCTGAGGTCTACATGCAGGCGAGCGAAGCGATCTCATTTTTGGACAATCCAGTCGGGGGTCTAGAATTCGGTACAGAGGCTCAGCTGAGGTCTACATGCAGGCGAGCGAAGCGAGCCCGCTGATCTCATTTTTGGACGATCCAGTCGGGGGTCCAGGGGGCGGAGCCCCCATGCTAGACGGATATGGCAAGCGAAGCGAGCCTGACGGCTAGTTATTTATATTAGAAAATAATAATCAATACACGCAAAGCAATCCATCAAATTAATGATCTTTCACTAGGTTCGCTTTATCTACAAATCCCCAAAAATTTAGTTGAAACCATTGATGTTGAACCAAAATATTGTGGCCTGTTAGTCTCTGTGTGAAATTGGGGAATGGAGGAGAAAGAAAGACAGAAGGAGTGAAGGGTCATACACAAACTCCGCCCCGCGATCAAATGGGAGTGGATCATGGCTCCTACACACTCGTACAGTTTGAACGTTGTGACGTCATCAATGTCACCCGCTCTCGCTCTGCGAAAGTAATAACTACATTACCCTCTCCGATAACCATTTCCGTTATTATTAACATTCATATTCTTATCACTAGTAGTTCTTTGAGCAGTAGACCTCGCGCAGTTATGAACCACAGCCTCCTCTAATACCGTCAGAGTGAATTCTGTCATGTCCTGTCGTGTTGGCGAGATATCGGTGTGTAAACGACTAATGGCTGTTTGGGTTGTTGTAACGACAATGCTAATAATTTGTTGTGGACCACTACTATCATCAATAGCTTACCGTGTTGAAAGCAGTGAAAAGTCAACAGAAAATAATATGCTTCTTCGAGTTATCAATTATTGCATGCAATTTAAAATCCACTCGACAACTGATTTATGATGAATAATTCAAAAGTATAATTTTTATTGGCGTATGAAGGAAGCTCCTTTTCCTTTTATATTATCCTTAAAATTGCAAAATTTCCAAACACCTTGTAAATACGTCGAACCGCAATTTAAAAGGAACATACCTGTCAAATTTCAGAAAAATCTATTGCCGCGTTTTGGCGTGAATATGGAACATAATAAACATAAAGAGAAATGCAAAACCATCTACTTGAATCTTAGACCTCACTTCCCTTGGTCAATTATCTCTTCTTCTTCTTTTTCTTCTTCTTCTTCTTCTTCTTCTTCTTTTTCTTCTCCTTCTTCTTCTTCTTCTTCTTCTTCTTCTTCTTCTTCTTCTTCATTTTCTTCTTGTTCCACTTCTTAATTTATCCAAATTCCAGTTCATCTATGATCAGCTGTTTGGTAAACGTTTCGTTATTTGTGTTTATTATTTAGTATCATTCATTCATTTATTTATTTATTTATAAGGTTAGCAAAAAATACAAGAATCGGGAAAGAAAAAACAGGCTATTGCCTAAAACTTCTTCAATTTCCTAACTTTGTTTTAAATTTTCCAAAATATTCTAGGTTATGTCCATTCAAATTTCTACACCAAATCACAATCTAAAATATAAATTAGAATAAAACAAACAATTTTAAATTTGGATGGATTAATAATAAAAGTTTCTTAAAAACATGAAACAAACTATAAATTCACAAAATAAAGAATAAAAACACTTAAATTTTGAGCTCGAAAATATCACATTCACCATAGCTATATAACAGCTGAGATGGGTTGTTTATACATTGATAGACACAATATCATTCTCAATACTATACATGATTGGAAAAGGAACAACAAGGAATAATTATTTCATCGGAACGTTTCGAATAATACCAACATATTCCAATTTGAAAGCAAAAACCTAACCTCCCTAACTCAACCTACTTCCTTTGAAACATAATCAAGCAGAACTTCTCAGGTTATGTTCAGCTAATCGATTGGATTAACTGAAATATCGAGTAACTGAGATTCTTCCATTAATACAGGGTTTTTCCAGCTCTGACAGTCGGTAGAATCGGGCATCCCCTTGGATTATCAAGATAGAGACAAGCGAGTGAAGACGTCACTAACGTTCACTTTGTACGTGAGTAGTAGCCTTACACATTTTGAGAGCTGGGCGGAGATGGAGGTTCGTAAATTGAGGAGGAAGAAGGACAGGAGAATAACAACTGGAACGGAAAAGGATTCACCGATGTGGCACTAACATAACAGGGTCTCCAGTCTATCCCTAACCGACAAAAATAGACCCCGTAAAGAACAGATGGTTTGGGCAGCTATTTGTTATTTTTCTTCTAAAAAGCCAACTCCAGATAACTAACTTTCTTATCGCTCTTGTGAGGGAGTACACGTTACTTTCTCCAACAAATCGTATTGTTGAAAAGAGTGATAGTGTTATTTTTTTTTTTGTCTATACTAGTCCATCAATAGTATATAACATGGAAAAAGAAGAAGAAGAAGAAGAAGAAGAAGAAGAAGAAGAAGAAGAAGAAGAAGAAGAAGAAGAAGAAGAAGAAGAAGAAGAAGAAGAAGGAGAGAAAGAAGATGGAGAAAAGTACTTAAATACCAAATTTTATTCAAATCGGTCCATAACTGCAACTGTAACTGCGGTACAAACAAACAGACAAAAGCCGATTGATTTGAAACATAAAATTCGCTTCCCTCATTCAATAATAATGATTTAAGAATCGAATCTAGTGTCTCAAACTTTTGATAAATTAGTTGTTCTGACAATATCAAGCCGCCTCCATTCAACTCTTTTGATGAAGTATATACAACTCACTTTAGAAACCTAACCACCATAGTGAGGTCCACGTTATAATGGTAGTATTTGATTGGCGCTATATCGTTTCCTCGCTTTGCTCTGTAGTCAGATCGTTTTTATTCAACAATGTAGAAATATAATCAATTGACAAAATATTTAATCTCAACTATGAAAATGCATTATGAAATCATTGAAAAATATAATTTCTTGCTTGATGAAAATATAATTGATTATTTTAGAGGAGAATGAACAGTTAATAATATATCAATAGCCTAAACCGGTAACAGCTACCCTCCATAGAAGGCATTTACAAGACAGAGGATCGGCAACGTTGTTCTCCTATCTTTCTCCACTGCCATTATAACGTGAACCTTACTATATCAAAAAAAGTTTATGAATTTATGAAATAGTCTGCGATTAAGATTGGCAATAAGAAACTGTTGCAAAAAATACTCAATTGGCATTTAAGATAACGGTGAATTGTGGATCTCAGGTTGGATTATGGCATTTCATCTTATCATTTCATCTTATTTCTCCATCAATATATGTAGTACCCAGATTCAATAATATTTATGGTAGAAGATCCCTACATCATGTAATTCCCTACTTATTTAACAGACTACCTCCAAATATTCGTGATTACTCTAAGAAGGATGTAATGTTGTATCTCAATAATAACAGCACAATCAATTTATAAAACTAATAATATTACAAACGTACACATAATTTTAAGAAACGTCAATTTAAAAAAATGACAGCTATATGCTTACATTATTAGAATTTTTCAATTTTTGCTGGCAGAAGTTTTGAAATTTTCCTTTTATTGTCACTGCCGCCTGCCTCAACGATAAAAATGTACTATTACTTGTGTAAAATTTTTTTCCCTTTTCCTTATTATTTCATTCTGCTCTAATAAATTTTCATTTTTCCCTTTTTTTAATTAATTCTGTATCAAAATCTGATGTATATTTCTTATTTTATTTTTTCATTTTGTTTTCTTTCAATTTCTACTTAAAATCTTTGAAGTGTAATATTTATTTTGTCTAAGTTTATTTATCTTTTGTAACTCATTTTTTTCCTGTAACTGGGCACCCGCCGAAAAACCTTTGGGTTTGGCAGGACCCTCAACTGTTTGTATGGTGAATAAAAATTTTGATTTGATTTGATTTGATTTGATTCAAACCAAGCTTGCATTATTAGGATTCATTATAATGAGAATTCTAATAATCAATTACGGTACATCATTGATAAACAATAATCAATGTAGAATTGTTTCCAATTTCTGCGAGCTTCAATAAAAACTTGCAAAGTGAATTTTCCATCTCATTTATTTGTGGAGAAAGTGTGTGTGTGAGAGAGAGACTGGTGAAGCTATTCATTTGTTAATTAATCCGCTATCATAGCCGAATATAACTGAAAACCCTTTCAAACGTGGCCACCCAATCACAAAGGCTTAGAAAGTAATTATTTAACTGCGTCTGTATCGAGGATCCTTACTTTCATTTTCGTTTTATTAGTTTTAATCATCATCAACTTCAACTGTTGCGGTGGCTTTGAACGGTGAAAATGAATTGCCAATTTCAAAGCAAAAACTGAAACTGACGTGCACGAACAGCAATTATTGCATGAAAATATGGTCGAAAATGTGGATTTTACGTAGCTTCATTCTGGTATAGTTGATAATTATTATGATGTCAATGCTCTCTTTTGATCATCATAATTTTTCTGCTAGGTATTTGTCCCATTATCGATCATTATAAAATTAATTAATATATTTCAAATGATCACAAGAATTTCGTCGATGTGGCAGAAGGAGAGAGTTCTCTCCTTCTCTATCTCTCTCTCAACGGTTTGGTAGAGAGTTAGTGGGGAGGATATTTTTAATATTCTTTCCGAAGAATGGACATTGATATGTCCAAAGCTCCGCCAATTTATGTAGATGCATAACAATATAATTATTATCTATAGTTATTATATTACAAATTGCTTTTTCATATCATATACAGTTCAATAATCATTTTCTTAGTCTATATCATGTAAATTCATCTATAATTTTGCTGTATTGTAAGCTATTGTATATAGGTGTATAAGCCAGTATATATTGTAATCTACATGAATAAAGTACTCAATCAATCAATCAATCACAATCAAAAACGGCTTTATCTTGTCTTTGAAAAAATATCTTCTAGAGAAAATGACTGAGTCTGTCCAACCCTAGATGTTGCATGACAAATATTTCTAATCTCCCTTCCTTTCCATTCTTCATTCCATTCATTCATCCATCTTACATAATACATATTCATGTATGAAACATATTCAACGTTTGTTCCATTTATATATTTTGAATCATTAATGCAATATTGTATTCTCTATTACTCATTCTAATATCATCCATCTTATCCATTCATCCCATTTCTAAGATTCAAATCACATATTCACATGTTATAATACTCCCAACAGCTCTATTCCATCACAACCCGGTCGTGTGTTGATGGGAAGGATATCATTTTATATCCTTCCTTAGAGAATCGACAATTATTTGTTGAAACACCGCCGATTTATGAAGTTACATTACAAGTTTATACTATCGTTATTCTAATTGCATTTAATCTTCATTCTCATTGATTAATTTTTTATTTGTATAATTCGTTGAATAACTAGCATTACCGTCATTTAATTTGAATTAGTGTATAAACCAGTAAATATTGTAACATACATAAATAAAAAAATCTAATTTAATCTAATCTAATTTCTTCCTCTTTCTCTGACTACATAAGTCGGCGGTGTCTCAACAAATAATTGTCGACTCTGAGAATGATATATTATCCTTCCCATCAAAACACGACCGGATTGAGAAAGAAAGAGAAGGAGAGTACTCTATTCTCTATGTAAGATAAGTTATAATTTAAACTAAATACACTTATTAATAACCATACAATACTGTATCATTGTATGCAAATAGGAAACGTTGACAGTAATATTGCCCAAAGTTGATTACCTTGATCAGCTTTTATCAAAGAGCAGAGCTACTCCAGAATTGTTTATACAGTTTATTTTATTATTCATCGTGTTTCCAAGTAATTATCTTTTCGCAGATGAATTCCAAGTTCAATTTTTTTCAATTTCAACTGTAGAAATTGAAAATGCAAGTCAATATATGGGAAGATATATAATAGGACTGTCAAGAAGAAGAACCAATACATGTAGAAGGAATTGATTTCCAGTATGGAGTGATTCCATACTTCAGAGTGACAGTTTGATCAAAACAAAATTGAACAAAAAACTTTATTCGTAACAAAGTAGCCCTCCTTCTGAGGACACTGAGGTGGGATCTCTATCAAGAAATAACCAGCTTATAGCTCTTTCCTGGGCCTCGTATTACCCAAGGGTGCACACCGCACACAGTGTAGGCTCTAGTATAAAGAATGACGGTCCCGGATATATCTTATATATATATATATATATATATATATATATATATATATTATATATATATATATATTATATATATATATATATTATATGTAAAAGAATTAACCGGGTACATCCGTTTGTTTTGACTTACTTGAGTCTGACGTTTCGTCGCCATCGCAGACGACATCTTCTGAGGGTGGCGTCGAGATCCACACTGAGTCCTAGGTATTCTTTCTGGGTCGAAGAGCATATCTCCTACCCCCTCCCTCCACTTGCTTGTGCTGGCGCTGTTGGGTGAGTGAAATTCCAGGAAAGTTGTCTTGTTTTGGTGACAATGGTGCTGTAGCGGGTTTCATTGTACCAGGTACTGGGCGTTTGGTATTCAAAATTAACTTCCATAAGGGAGACACGTTGAGGCTGTCGTCTCTTTTATTTAGAGAGCCTTGCTTTTCGATTTCCAACGCCTCTCTCACAATCCTGACTTGAAAATCTCGAATGCTGGCTATTTGTTTGGAATTCACGAAATTTATTGTATGACCAGTATTTTTCACATGGTTATATAGGGCTGAGGTTGATTGTTGATTTTTTATGCTTAATTTATGTTCATCTATTCTAGCAGAGATTCTCCTATTTGTTTGGCCTACATATTGCTTGTCACAGTTCAGGCAGGGGATACTGTAGACTCCTTGGTTTTCTAGCTCCAGTCTGTTGATGGGTTTTTTTAAGATTTGGAAATGAGTAGGTGGGGTTTGAATAATGGTTTGATTTTGTGGGTTTTTAATACTCTTCCAATTCTGTCTGTGGTGCCCTTGATGTATGGGAGGAGTACTGTTTTTTCAAAATATTCTTCTTTTTCTTGTTGATTCCCTTTTTTAAGTGGAGACAGATTTTTTACTATTGATTTTTGAATGATTGTAGTTGGGTAGCCATTGGATTTGAGAATGTTAGTCACTGTCTTTATTTCTTCTTCTCTCCTTTTTTCATTGGTGAGATGAAGAGATCTGAAGATTAAGCTGTTTATAACTGAGGAGGATTGAGCCGGGTGGTGATGTGATTGGAAATGTAAGTACCTGTTAGTGTGGGTGGGCTTTCTGTATACTGAATAGTTCAAACTTCCATCGGTTTGTCTCATCAATAGAACGTCTAAAAAGGGTAAAGATGACTCTTTTTCTATTTCTAGTGTGAATTGGATTTTGGGGTGTATTTCATTTAGCTGCTGTAGAAATTCCAATAGTTTTTCTTCACCATGAGGCCAAATTATGAAAATATCATCAACATATCTTTTCCAGATGCTCGGTTTGAAAAAAGCTTTGTTCAAGGCTTCTTCTTCAAAATGTGTCATGAAAAGGTTTGCTATGGCTGGAGAGAGAGAGATGATCCCATTGGTGCTCCTTCAATTTGCCTGTAATATTGATTTTTGTGTATGAAATATGTGTTTTTCAAGCAGTGGCTAGTCAACTCTACTGTTGATCTAGAGAAGTGTTTGTTCTGTTTCATGATGGAGAGGGCTTCGTCGACTGGGATGTTGGGGTATAGAGAGATAACGTCCAAGCTGGCTAGTATATCCCCCGAGTTGAGAGTTATATTTTCCACCTGGCTGATAAAATCGTATGAATTCTTCACATAGGACTGGGATTTTTCTATTATGGGCTGGATAAGGCCGGCTAAGTATCTTTCTAATTTTTGAGTGGGAGAGTTAATTGCACTGACGATCGGTCGGGTGTGTTTTCCCACTCTCCCACTCAAAAATTAGAAAGATACTTAGCCGGCCTTATCCAGCCCATAATAGAAAAATCCCAGTCCTATGTGAAGAATTCATACGATTTTATCAGCCAGGTGGAAAATATAACTCTCAACTCGGGGGATATACTAGCCAGCTTGGACGTTATCTCTCTATACCCCAACATCCCAGTCGACGAAGCCCTCTCCATCATGAAACAGAACAAACACTTCTCTAGATCAACAGTAGAGTTGACTAGCCACTGCTTGAAAAACACATATTTCATACACAAAAATCAATATTACAGGCAAATTGAAGGAGCACCAATGGGATCATCTCTCTCTCCAGCCATAGCAAACCTTTTCATGACACATTTTGAAGAAGACGCCTTGAACAAAGCTTTTTTCAAACCGAGCATCTGGAAAAGATATGTTGATGATATTTTCATAATTTGGCCTCATGGTGAAGAAAAACTATTGGAATTTCTACAGCAGCTAAATGAAATACACCCCAAAATCCAATTCACACTAGAAATAGAAAAAGAGTCATCTTTACCCTTTTTAGACGTTCTATTGATGAGACAAACCGATGGAAGTTTGAACTATTCAGTATACAGAAAGCCCACCCACACTAACAGGTACTTACATTTCCAATCACATCACCACCCGGCTCAATCCTCCTCAGTTATAAACAGCTTAATCTTCAGATCTTTTCATCTCACCAATGAAAAAAGGAGAGAAGAAGAAATAAAGACAGTGACTAACATTCTCAAATCCAATGGCTACCCAACTACAATCATTCAAAAATCAATAGTAAAAAATCTGTCTCCACTTAAAAAAGGGAATCAACAAGAAAAAGAAGAATATTTTGAAAAAACAGTACTCCTCCCATACATCAAGGGCACCACAGACAGAATTGGAAGAGTATTAAAAACCCACAAAATCAAACCATTATTCAAACCCCACCTACTCATTCCCAAATCTTAAAAAAACCCATCAACAGACTGGAGCTAGAAAACCAAGGAGTCTACAGTATCCCCTGCCTGAACTGTGACAAGCAATATGTAGGCCAAACAAATAGGAGAATCTCTGCTAGAATAGATGAACATAAATTAAGCATAAAAAATCAACAATCAACCTCAGCCCTATATAACCATGTGAAAAATACTGGTCATACAATAAATTTCGTGAATTCCAAACAAATAGCCAGCATTCGAGATTTTCAAATCAGGATTGTGAGAGAGGCGTTGGAAATCGAAAAGCAAGGCTCTCTAAATAAAAGAGACGACAGCCTCAACGTGTCTCCCTTATGGAAGTTAATTTTGAATACCAAACGCCCAGTACCTGGTACAATGAAACCCGCTACAGCACCATTGTCACCAAAACAAGACAACTTTCCTGGAATTTCACTCACCCAACAGCGCCAGCACAAGCAAGTGGAGGGAGGGGGTAGGAGATATGCTCTTCGACCCAGAAAGAATACCTAGGACTCAGTGTGGATCTCGACGCCACCCTCAGAAGATGTCGTCTGCGATGGCGACGAAACGTCAGACTCAAGTAAGTCAAAACAAACGGATGTACCCGGTTAATTCTTTTACATATAATATATCCATCCGCGAAACACTCAAATGTAATATATATATATATATATATAAACAAGCAGGTAACCCGTGCTTCGCAAGGGTCTATTTTAAAACTTGACGTAATGAAATCCAGAAGAATTGAAAATAGGCCTATAAGAATCCTCGGTTCATTAAGAATTTATAAGCAGCATTTCAAGTAAATCAGTCCAGTAGTTCAGACGTGATGATGCGTCAAACATAATTTCCCTATCCTCTACACGTGTGTATACGTCTTTAAGCCAGTTCTTTCCTCTATTATAGTATTAGAAGATATTATAGTATATAGAAGATGATAGATAAATGGATATAATTATTCATTTATTATCATCTTCTATCTCTATACTTATAAAAGGCTAAGCCCCTACAGACTGAAATCACACCACAGCCCAAACTACTGAGCCTAAAAACTTGAGATTTTGCGCGATTGTTTATGGTAGCCTGAAAACATCCACTAAGAAAGGATTTTCAGAAATTTGCCCCCCTGAGGGAGCTGGGGCCCCCCCAAAATTTTGTACTTTTTAACCGCTCATTGCACAGCAAAGTCATAAGGAACTTTTTTGTTCAGCTACAAAAAAACATTAGATCTATGCAGAAAAATTTCGATCAGGAGCACAGGGGGGTCCAGGAGACGGCATTTTTCGAAAATTTTGATGTAAAATCACACTACCGCTTAAACTAATTGTCCTACAGACTTGAAACTTTGCAAAAATATTCTTCAAACATGCTAGACGCGCACTAAGAACGGGTTTTGAGATATTTTGCCTCTAAGGGTTTCAAAGATATTTTGAGATATTTTGCCTCTAAGGGTTTATTATTGGAAATACTAAAAACTGTAGGTGTGAATGGTATAGAACTAAAATGGTTTGAATCATATCTCATAGGTAGAAACCAGTGTGTTGAGCTTACCAAGGTGGATGGGAATGAAATAGTAAAAATTAAATCTCAAAAACTGGAGGTCCAGGCTGGAGTACCTCAAGGCTCAATTCTGGGTCCCTTACTGTTTCTGTTGTATGTGAACCAATTACCAAAAGAGTTAAAAGATCACAGAGCTCTGTTGTTTGCTGATGACACATCGCTTATCTTTAACAATTATTTATTAGATAGTCTAGAAATAAATGCTTTTACTGGAGTACAGTCAATTGTCCAATTCTTGAAGCAAAGGCAATTAACAATAAATAGTAAGAAATGTCAATTCCTACAATTCAAAAGTAAATATAATTCAGTAGAGGATAGAGAAATAAATGTGTTTGTAGAGGAAAATGAATTAGACCAAGAGAGAAAGTAGCATTCTTGGGAATTTTATTGGACAGGAAATTAACATGGCATCCTTACATTGAGAGGATATGTAATAAGATATCATCTGGGGTATTTGTCCTGCGGCAGCTTGCTAGGCTGAATGATAAAAAACTACTGTTAACTGCTTACCATGGACTTATACTATCTCATATTAGGTATGCTATTTTAGTATGGGGTAATTCATCTCAACAAAATATGGACAGGGTGTTTAAGATTCAAAAGAAGGCACTCAGATGTATAGAGAAAGTGAATAGGTTAGACTCTTGTAGGCCTTTATTTAAAAAGCTTGGTCTATTAACTGTGCCATCTTTGTATGTATATGAAGTTGTAATGCATGTGAAAACGAGTGGTGTGATCCAGAATTCAGATGTTCATGAGTATAATACGCGAAACAGAGCAGATTATCATATAATGGGTCACAATAGTAGGTTATTTGAACAAAAACCAGATTATATTGGTAGGAAATTTTATAACAAGCTACCTCAAATCTTGAAAAGTAATGATGATTTGAAGATTTTCAAAAAACAAATTAAAAAATATTTAGTTGATAGAGCTTTTTATAGTGTACAAGAATTCCTTTCAAACCTAAACTAGGTTGAACTACTTAGTGTTAGAATTATTATGTAATAACATGACTTGTCTTATACTCCATGACTGGAGTCTTTAGGACGTAATCTTAAAAAAAAAGGATGAAAAA
Organism: Nilaparvata lugens; assembly: GCF_014356525.2. NCBI lineage: Eukaryota > Metazoa > Arthropoda > Insecta > Hemiptera > Delphacidae > Nilaparvata > Nilaparvata lugens. The sequence goes on from NC_052518.1 coordinate 105,246,511, forward strand.
GGATCCTATTAAGTAAGCTTAAGTAAGGTTATGAACATGGTAAGGTGAGTGCCATATGTGAGATAATATTTATTTATTGACATGTGATATTCTAACATATGTTGCAATCATTGGAAATAACAAAATAATATGATAGAAATTCAAAAAAGAACATCTGTTCTATTATTGCTTTCTACCTGATTCCACTCAACCTCAATAATATTGGTCTGATAATTGATAATATGTTTAATAATATTATTATTATTATTGATATAATAAAAGTATTGTTTTAATAATTAATTATTATCATTGATATAATAATAGTATTGTTTTGGTAATCAATAAATATTTTTATTTTCACAAACTCTGTATAATTTGTAATGGTTAATGTGAAACAGCTGCATCAAAGAAATTATCTCAAAAACATATATGTTCAGGAGAACCATAGTTTTGAACTTCGTTTTCCTGATGGAATGTATAAGCCTACACGTGGCATGTATTATTAATTTTTCAGCTAGAACAGTTTTTTGAGACTGCTAAATAAACGTCTACAGTTTCATCAATGCTGTATCGGCAATATGAAAACGCATGCAGTTAATATGTATTTAAATAAAGGTTTTGATATCTACATGATAATTATTCTCTACCATTTTTATTTAATTAAAATTTCAAAATTATTCAAGCCTTGATAGAATGATTGACTCACTGTACAGTCAGTCGAAAATTTTAATATTGAAATGAGGGGTATTTTGGCAAGCTGAACAAAAAAGTAAGGTCCTATGCACCTTTTTGATATTATTTCTTCAAATGAAAAATTAGTTTTGTTGGTTGTCAAAACTCCCCCTGGAAGAGAACTATTCATTTTATCCTATCTTTTAGTAAAATAACAATGATTTCTGCATTGAATAACATCTATCTTGCCAACAAGAATCGAACTCTTTGTGAATTTAGATATGACCTACACTTTAGATTTATATAGATCTATTAATAAATTCATGGAAATTGAAGTACTTTTTTCAGTTAGTTGATGAAATTGATTATCAATAGAGAAAATGATTATAATTTCATCAATACAGAATTAGTTGAATGAATTGTCGATGTACTGAGTTCTTGGACAAAAATAATTCAATATTGGTATTTATCCAATCATCATTTTTCCAGAAGTTATTTTATTTGAATTAGAAAATATTTGTAAGCTCCTATTAATTTATCATTCGTAACAATGAATTCTTCAAAACATGAATTTAATCAAATAAAAAATTGCCCATGTTGTATTCATGTTCGCATGTTTTCCACTTGTGATGGATAGCCAAAATATTGTGGAGCGAGCTGCACGGCGAATTGTAATCGAGGGCTCTGATTGGCTGAAAAGTTCAGCGTTCGGAGTGAGGTGAGGCGAGCAGTTAGAACAAGCGGCACGGCGAATGGTTCGGAGTACGGTACGGCGAATGATTGACAGCTGATTTTTAACATTATGAAACATATGCTCATGTTCGTTGAAAGGCAAGATGTTCGGAGGAATGCACGGTTTGCTGCGTGGTTCGAGTTTCGGTTCGGCATGTGTGGACGCACCTTTAGTTGTTACAGGACATTTGTACAGATCACAGGCCAAAGCAACATAATAATCTATCTTCTTCTTCTTTTTCTTCTTCTTTTTCTTTTTCTTCTTCTTCTTCTTCTTCTTCTTCTTCTCTTCTTCTTCTTCTTCTTCTCTTCTTCTTCTTCTTCTTCTTCTTCTCTTCTTCTTCTTCTTCTTCTTCTTCTTCTTCTTCTTCTTTTTCTTCTTCTTCTTCTTCTTTCTCTTCTTTCTCATCTTCTACCTATATCTAAAAGGCTAAGCCCCGACAAACTGAAATCACACAGCAGCCCAAACTACTAAGCCTAAAAACTTGAAATTTCGCACAATTGTTTATTGTAGCCTCAAAACATCCACTACAAAAGGATTTTCAGAAATCTGCCCCCCTCCTGAGGGAGCTGGGCCCCCAAAATTTTCACTTTTCAACCGTTCATTGCACAGCAAAGTCATGAGGAACTTTTTCGTTCAGGTACGAAAAAAATCAGATCTATGCAGAAAAATTCCAATCAGGAGCCCAGGGAGGTTTAGGAGAGGACACTTTTCGAAAATTTTGATGTAAAATCACACTACAGCTCAAACTAATTGCCCTACAGGCTTATAACTTTGCACAAATATTCTTCAAACATGCTAGACGCGCACTAAGAACGGATTTTGAGATATTTTGCCTCTAAGGGTTTCAAAGGATGAAAAAGGATCCTATTAAGTAAGCTTATGGTAAGGTGAACTCCATTATGGAACTGAGATAATTGACACATGATATTCTAACATATGTTGTAATCATTGGAAAGGTTAAAACAATTTCATCAATTAGCTGATCGAATTGATTTTGCGTTGATTGAGAGCGCGAGCTTACCACGTGTTTTACGTGGTAAACGTTCTACAGATTTATAGTATTCCTGGTGATTGAGCCTGTCTTTTTCAGCGTTGTCTATTAATAATAAAGCTTAATTTACAACTAGCTTACCCAGCGAACTTCGCACCGCCAATGTATATCATGTTACACTTGACTTTATTTGGTGAATCATGAAATTTATCTGACAATCAACATGTTCATCTCAATACGGACTTCCTATGTGCTTAGTCATGCAGCATTCATTATTCCGAAAACATATTATTCTTCTCAATCAATTGGTAGTAATATCTATCAGTAAAGTTTTCAATTAAAAAAAAGGTGATATCAGTGTTACAAAGAAAAATATTCAATGTTTTCATAGCTGTAGATTGTCGATATATGGTCCAGGAAATATGCGATGTACGATGAATCACACAGAATTCCATAATTATTCTTTCCATTTTAGGATGAATATAAGCTAAGCTAAATTCAAAAAAATGTAAATTATTCTTTCATTCTTCAGTAATTAATGAATGCAATATGAATACTATACATATATACTATACAATATATATATATATAATATATATATATATATATATATATATATATATATATATATATATATTTATATTTATATATATACTCTCTTTCATTAGGTGATAATTTTGTTCAACATTTTCCAGTTTCTCAATGATAGGGGAGTGATAATTATTTGTATAGGTCTTCTAAGGAACCATTATCAACAGCTGGTACCAATCAACTACACTTCAACTCCAAACTACCGTTTTAATACCAGTACACAATAATTTATCACAGGGTGATATGTTTATTACAGCTGGTAACTTTAGATGCTAAATCATATTATCACAGTATGATCTTGAATCATGATCATCTTTTCGTTCTTCAGTAGCCGCTCGGCCGAAAATTTCGAAAACATATGTCTGTAAAATGGATTAATAAATAATTATTATTAGCCCCCCTATTAAAATTTCTGTTCAGAAACCATCCCACAACATATTCCCAAAGTTTCATGCCGTTATGTCAAGTAGTTTTCAAGTCTACAGGGAACAAACAAACACACAAACAGACATTCATTTTTTTATAAATAGATTTCCATTCGGCTCAAACAAAAGCCTCTCTAAATGAAGGTAGAATGATAAGGATTCAGTTTTTTGTTTTAACATTTTTTCAAATCACTTTCAAAAAGTTCATGTATTATGTACTATTGTGTTTGAGACACTTCTGGCGCTATCATAGTTTCACCACTATTCTGTTCCACAGTCCTATCTCTTGCAGTCATTAACTATATCTATAATAATTATATAAAGTAAAGAGCTGGCTTATGCACGTACGGGATAGGAAAATTATGTTTGACGCATCATCACGTCTGAACTACTGGACTAATTAACTTGAAATTTTGCTTATAGATTATTAAATAACCAAGGATGGTTATAGGCCTATTCTCAATTCTTCAAAATTTCATTACATCAAGTTTTCATTTTGTCAAGTTTTAAAATAGATCCTTGCGAAGCACGGGTTCTTGCTAGTACTATAATAAAGGGAATGAATGAGAATAAATTTTGAAAGGTTTGAGATATCGATGTGCGGTTTTCACCATACCTTTTCTCTGGAAATCCTGTATCGGAATCATGTATCATATGACCACCTTTCAATTGAAAAAAGAAGTTGTATTCAAAATGGCGGAAAAAATTTGGGTGCGACGGAAAACCTGTTGTTATCATTTGAAAAGGATCCCCAATCATACCTATCTTCTAATTTCCCTTTTAAGAGAAATGTTCTGCTGCTTCCTTATAAAATAAATACCGTAATTGAAAACTTGACAAACTGAAAACTTGATGTAATCAAATATTGAAGAATTTAAAATAGGTTTATAACCATCCTCGGTTAAGCAAGAATCTATATGCAAAATTTCAAGTTAATCAGTCCAGTAGTTCAGACGTGATGATGCGTCAAACATAATTTTCTATACTACTTTACACCTGTATACGTGTATAATCCAGTTCTTTAATATAATAAAATTTTTTAATTCCGACCATATGATTTGGTGATTTTTTTTATGAAATCCTATGCAGAAGGAAAATTTAAATTTGGGCTTCCAGATACACGAGATTGATATTTTTAGAATCTATGTTCAAAATTAGGAGATCTAAGTCATTTCCGTTTTTCCGGTATGCAATCCACAAGTTGACATGTTTTGATGCGAACAAACGAACACACGAACAAACGAACAAACACATGTAGGCTAAGTCTCTCTTATTATATAGGTATGGTGTCGCAGTAGTTTAAAGGCTAATAATTAAGTATGCTTGTTTGCACACGTACCCACTAACATGCAGCCTCCTAGCCTAACGGATTTGCCAGAATAAAAATGAAAGAAACATAGAACTAACAAATAAGAAAGAAAGTTCGAATAAAGTTGGATTTATGGAAAATGACAGATAAACAATCCTCATTTTCAGGGTACATTAGTTAGTTACGAAACCGCATAAGATTAAATTAGCAGTCAATAATGGAGCCCATAATTATATTCGGGAAGGCGTCATTCATGCACTTCAATCATGCTGGTATCAATTTTAAATTATCTTATCATAATGGCAACGTCGGTCACTTTTGTGCTCATGATGGTTACTGGTAGCGGGGTATTTCCCCTACATTTCCGACTTCAAACGAGCTAGATAACCACTTAGGGGAGGTCATATAGACCCCCCACCCTATTTAACTACGATACCCGGAACTCACGCCCACAGTTCTAGTGATGGGCAAATGTATACATAATAGGAATTAAGCATATCCTATCCCACATATTATTGTATTTATAGCATAATAAATATCTACCACATTTCTCTATTAGGGAGGCATTTATCAGATACTAATAGCCTATATAACAGTGGCATTCAAATTCAAATTAGAATTTCAGTGGGAAATCAATTGCTTTCAATGTAGGCCTACATGATTGTCTACAGTGAGGTCCACGTTACAATGGCAAACTACAAAGTATTTGATCAACATTACTGCAGCCTCGTCTATCATTCGACAAAGCAGGTAGTGCTATCCTTTTCTAGCACCGCAACGTTGCTAAATCGTTTTTCAACAATTTTGAATTATGAATCATTAACAAAATATTCAATACCGGTACCAATTAGGAAAATCTATCATTCAATGTATATATTTATTTTCCTTCAACTGCGCGTAAATAGTTATTTGTATATCTAGAGTGAAAAGTGCTGTTTTTTCTCCCTGAGGGAAAAGTTTGAAGCCCGAGGCGAAGCCGAGGGCAACAATTTTCCTGAGGGAGAAAAAACATTTTTCACTCGTGATATACAAAACATTTTTCCTCCACCTACATTTTTATAAAAACTGCTAATAAAATAATTTTTAAAAACGTATGTGACCAAACAATGTGTTACAACATAATCTAAAAAGTAAACAGAAACAGCTGGCTTGTAATCACAGTTCTCCTCCGACAGCACTATCTGTCGGCTAAAGTTGTAACAACAATGACAGCCAAAACTACAGCTATGATGAAGTTCCCGTTTCAAATTTGATTAGTTAATAAGTAATATTCGTTGGCTGATATTTTGAATAACATGGAATAAAAAAAAAATATATACATTTTTTTTATTATAGTGATATGAAGTTTGTAATAATAATTTCAGCATACAAACATGAATTTTATAAATCGATCAAATGTCTGGTTGAGGTATTGAATTTAGTTGGTTTAACGACTACTCTATATGCTTCCTCATCTGAGCTTAGACCTTCTGACCTATTCCAAATGTACGTTTTTAAAATAGAGATGCTTCCCATGTTATTTAAATGGAGTCACTTTTACTCCCTAGGGAGTTTTTCTGTTTTTTAGTACCGAGAGCGAAAAAGTGACACTTTAGTATCATGTTTCAGGGAGTAAAGTAAGTACTTTTGACAGTAGGTGGAGGAAAAAAATTTACATACTCAATTCTCCTCGTAAAACAGCTTATTTCTGAGGAGAATTTACTTTTTCGCTCGCTAACCATCTGAGCATGCGCAGTAGATTTTCTTTACGCTCGCTAATCAGCTGATGGTAAGCAGCTCGCCAAAAGTAGGTCAGATCTTAACCTAAAAAGTTGTTAATAAATTGTACCGGTTCTGCACTATGCAGCCATGATGGATATCAGTGAAGACTAATCATTATTAACTCCGCCGATATAAGTAATTTAACAGGTTTGGGCAGTTATAGAAAAAATTTTATATGTAATTTGCGCGTAATGCTTCTTTATCGCTCTTGCAAAATTATCACGCGACGCGTGATAACTGTTTTGCGCGAGCGATGAAGTCACGCATTACGCTCTTAATACATAAATAGCTATTTTATCAGGTACTAACGTTTCAATTGAGATTGCAGAGCCTTCAAAGAGGAAATTCATGTATAGCACTTTTTGTCATGGAATCTATTGTTTTATAACATCTAAATTTGAAAATTTACATTGTGGAAATTTTGTGAAGTGAACAACTACAAGACTTAACGTATTTAGGACTATGTGTAACCTTTTATAAATTTGGGAGAGGAATAGCACAAGGCTACCTTATTTTTTCTCTCCCTATAATTTTTATGATGTACTTTTTGTATGAATTAATAATAATAATTAATAAAAATAATATAACAAAGCAACATACATAGATGACATCAAAATGAACTCACTTTTTCTATTTTATACATCAAATGAAAAAGTTATTGAACTAAAAAGCACTAAAACATAAGCACTGAAGTGTTTTCCTTATTCGGAACTCGAGAGTCTAGAAACACATAATGAATGGTTTTATAGTGAGGTCCACGTTATATTGCAGTATTTCATTCATAGTTGTGTTGCTAACCTTGTCTTCCATTCGACAAGGCAGATAGCGCCTTTCCCACCTCTGCAACGTTTCCAGATCATTCCTTAACAATGTGAATTTATAATATAACCAACAAAATAATTTTGTCGTTATTTTGACCTTGAGGTTAAGGTGGTTGACCTGGATGACCTTGAGGTTAAGGTGGTTGACCTGGATGACCTTGAGGTTAAGTTGGTTGACCCGGATGACCTTGAGGTTAAGGTGGTTGACCTGGATGACCTTGAGGTTAGGGTGGTTAACCTGGATGACCTTGAGGTAAAGGGGGAGTCTGGTGCACTTGTGCACCAGACTCCCCCTTTTATATCTACTATTCGTTATTTTAAACAAGAATGAACCGATAATTTATATCAGATATAGGCCTACTAGTATGAGCTACCCTCTGTGGAAGACAGTGGCAAAGCAGAGACTTGTCAACACTGTTCTCCGATCCCTCTCCACTACCATTATAATTTGGATCTCACTGTAATTAAATTACTGAATAATATTTCCTCACTGTAATGAATATTGTTCAAATTTTGGAAGGAACGTTATAATAATTTTGACTTCTGATGAACTTCTTAATATTCCAATATCCTCGAATCAAAAATATTGGAATTTAGTTTCTAACCAGGGAAATTTTGAAGATAATAGGTGTCAAAAGATGTAGGTATGAAGGTGTACCCATATAAAGTGGGTGGCTCGTTGGAGTAAATGATAACACGCCGCGCCGGTCTAATAATCAAGAAAACCCGAGTTCGAATCTCGACCCGGGCAAAAGTTTTTGACCACAGCACAATCACATAGATCTCCGGCCGTCATTCGGAGGACACGATAACTCGTCGGTCCCGACTACCTAAAAGTAGTCATATCTCATCATCATCCCTCTCACTTATTACCCACGCACAAGCCTAGGAGCTTATGTGGGCATCACCCTCAGTATTATTATTATATGTGGATAGTCAATCTGATCATCTTTGATAATATTATATGAATCTGCAACTATAATCTATGAAAACTCTGCAACACTGAAATCTATAACTAAAAATTGTAACTCTGATAATCTCTTCACACCATTCCGACGATTATTTCTATTATCACGATTTGCCACGTTCATACATGCATTCTGTGATATCAGATGCTACATAATCACATGACTTGGTTGCTACGACGTCATGTGACAACAAATGATCATCAACAAAATGAAAACTAGTGGCAAACCAACGCACAAGGGGCGTTGAGTGGTGAGCATCGATGTTATTCAGGAGGCATGCTGACAGTTTCAAGTGAGCAGAGTTGTCGATTACAGAGGCGCTTATCAGCCAGAGGAGGATAGGATGCATATTGTAAAGCCGGATGGAAAAAGCCTAGTTTCGTGTGTTTTTGGGGTGAGCATGTTCTGTTGGATGTGAGAGCAGTGTTGCCACCCCTATCCGCTGACAACTCGATTCATTTAATTGCAGCTTCTAGCTATGCGCTTGTCTGCTCTGCTCTTCAGTCCTTTTGGTGAGTACTGGAAATCATTAACAACGCCAGTCCCCTATCTGCGTTTTGTTCTCCTCCTCCCACACCCTCCACCGCACTGTCCGAAATATGCAAAGCTCAGTGGGCACCAGTACCTCCTCCCCACCCCACAACCAAAAACTCTGTACCTTTCTAGATTACCCATCACTATGACACAACCAATAATGAAAACAAAAACAGTATTTTCTTGTTATTATCTTTTACTTTCTACTCTTCTCCATCACATGTCCCTCCTCTTCCTCTATTTCCTCTATCATTCCTAAGCTGAAAAAACGCTCTAAGTTTCATAGATTTGAAATTTCTCTGTATCTCTTGCTCAAAAAAAGTTATAATGGAATGAAATTTGAACAAATTTAGAAAAAACCGTTTTTTTGGGCTTTTGAAGGTTATAACTAAAAAAATATGCCTTTAAGAGGAAACTTTTATAGAACAACAATTGTAGAGGAAGATTTTAAAAATATCTCTGTCTAAAAAAACGGTTAAATATCTTGAACGGTTATTGAAATACAAGCGATATAGCAAAACCCTGAACATTTTGGCAGTCATCTTGTTTCTGAGGTGTTTGCCTGTGATTTCGACTTATCATCATCACAATCCTTATCATGCTAGACCTAACGAAGAAATTGAGACATCTTCCATGGCTCTTACTCAAAAATGCCTTATTCATGACATTTGCGCCCGTTACTATACAGGGAACGAGCAGCTTTGGCTGTGATTTTTCAAATTTTAGAAATGTTTAATTTTTGGTGAAAACGACTTTTCATGGATCCCCCTTCAAATCTCGTCTAAAGTTATCCACGGTTTAGACTAATCTTGACAACCTAAACAAAAAAGCTTGTATTGACTTTTTTGTGCGAAGCTGATTTAAATGTGTCCCAAAAACTTGGGGGTCGAAGGGGAACAAAGGGTTGGAATTTTCTAGGTTTGGAGGCTTTTCTTGTGACCTTCTCCAGTATGCCCTCTAACCGATTTTAAGGGTTTTTTGGGAACAAGCAGTGTTGGCTTTTTTTTGTCATTGCTGCAATCTATATAAATATATACAATATACGTATCTATAATATATATAGATAACGGAATCAGCTATCTTCTATGGACGGCAGTAAAAATCGGCAATGCTGTTCCACTGAGAATAATAATTAAAACGTTGTTATTACTCTAGGTAGCTAGGGTGCTATTATTGTAAGTAGCGTAAGTGTGTTTTCCGCTGTGATGGGAGAAGTGGCTTGTCAAGGTCACTCACACAGCTTCCTTATCCCATCTTGTTGGAAGCTGTGCAACGAGACTGCAGACTGCAAACGACAGCACAATCAGCTGCGCGTCTCATAGTCTTGTCAAACATGGGAGGAATTTGAAGAAATTTGGTGGCCGGAAAATGTTTTCAAAACAGAGTGTGTTTGTTGTGTGGTATATGCCATGAGAGAACAGCATCAACAGTGTTGCTGTCTTTGTCGGTCAGTGTGGGGGACACTTGTCTGAGTGGGATAGAGAATGTCACAGTCTGTTGTCGACCCAGTTTCATTTATCATAGTTTGTGTAGTCAAAACTTGTCGTTTACCAAGTTTTTCGACGTCCCACCCTGTCATAGTCCCGAGGAAAATCAATCAGCAATGACAAAATTAAATGCCTAAACAGAGATTCCCAGTAATTGAGAGATTCCAAATTCAATCGTACAGTAAGGAAAAGAAGACAAGTGGCTCCTTTTGAAAAATATAGTAGAATCCACGTTATAAAAGTGACATAGATTGACATAGGTTTGCTATCCTTGTCTATCATCAGACAAAGCAGGTAGCACTATCCACACCACCTTGGTTCCCAGTTTGGTATTTAATCATGGAATAACTTATGCTATATTTTATCTATGATATTGATGTAGGCTAGCCCTACATGGATACTAATCATGTGAACACAGTTGCCAAGGTGATTGTTCTGGAAACAAACAGTTTATGAGAAGATAACAAGTTGGAGTTTTTATGATGAACGTTCCAAATTGATGTAGTATTTTATTTTTATCTTGTTCATAAATGTAAACTTTTAATGAATAAAGTGTTAATTACAAAAGCACATTTACAAGTGAGATTGAATCCTTAAAAAGATTGTGCTAAAAAATTGCTACACTTAAAACGTTTTGCATGAAAACGCGAGCAAGATTATAAATGGAGATGGAGGCACTCAACGAGTTGGTAAATTCGATCAGAAAAAGGTATACTAGAATTTTTATCTAATATGGGCAAAACTTCCAACAGGAAATCAATGAAAATTTTCAAATTGTTTGAGATTGTTTATGTTATTGTTGATAGAGAGAAAGAAAAGATGCTGGATGACTTTGAGAAGAATCATGGCCATTGGCCATTGGTTTGCTCTGGACTTTGATGAACCTTTTTAGGTTGGCTCTGAGATTTATGTATAACGTTGTTAGTGTGCCAAAAGTTATAGTGATTTACTCACAGGGGAATCGCTAGTGTTCCTAGTCGATCTCATTGCAGATCCGGATTCTTCGCTTCAAGGAGCATAAGGAGGCATGAATGATGATGATTCTCTTTCTTCCGGAAAGATTAAAAAAAAAAAAATGTACTGATCGATTTGCGTTTTTCAATAAACTGGGTGATGTAAGAGGTATTCAAGAGGTCATATCTCCTCAACGGGAGCTTATTTTCCTCATCTGTTTGCAGATTCTGATTCCCCGCTTCAAGGAGCATAAGAAGGCATAGTTTAAAATGATTCTTTTTCTCCCGGAAAAATGAAGAAAATAATTCACTGATCAATTTTCGTTTTCCAATGAGCTGGGTGATGTTAAAGGTATTTAAAAGATCATATCTCCACAACGGCTATGGTTGGTAGTACTGGTACTACTAGTGATAGTTTTCAAAAAATAGTCTCGTAAAAGTTAAAGATATTTGGAAAATATTGATGAGTATTCGTCTTTGTTTTGAGTTCGAGTGAAAGTGTACATTACATAGTTGTGTCCTATGATAGTGAATTGAGAGTGAAGATCTATCACAATTCCTTTACTGCAGTTTATTATTTCCTCACCTAAGAAGAAGCATAGAGAATTGTCTGTTTTCTGTCGTTCGGCACCTGTCGATGAACTTTGAACTCAGTGGGTACAACGTGATAAACGAAAATTGAATAAAATAACTATTTGAATAAAAGGTACAGAATACCGGATTCAAAAAAAGAGAAATATAAAAAGAATGTCTGCAGAAAGGTTTCATCTACACGTATTAAATTATAAACCTCTAGGTAGAACATCAATTGGAAGGATCCAGCTTAAAAGATTGGGCCCAGTTGCACAAAAGACTGCTACATTTTTAGCCTATTACGATTAAATGCCACGAGAACCAATCAGAGAAGGCTTTACCATAAATTACCTCTGATTGGTTCTCATGACATTAAATCACAATTCAAATTCAACAGGCTTTTGTACAGCCGGGTCTTGAAGTCATACGAACTGTGACCTATAAATTGTTTTTTTCCAAACTAGCAGGTAACCAATGCTCCGCAAGGGTATAACTGAAACATTTATAAACACTGAAAACTTTACCACTTGAAGAATTTGAAATAGGACTATAACCATCCTCGAAAAATTGAGAATCTATAATGCAAAATTTCAATTTTAATCAGTCCAGCAGTTCAGACGTGATGATGCGTATCGTCATTCGTGAATTTCCTATCCCGTACGTGTATAAGCCGATTCGTCCCTTTATAATATTTATAGATAGATTTGATGGAATTATTTGAAAATTGAATTCGAACTGACCATAAGCTGTGGCGGTGATAGCACATGATATGACAGGTATACAGAATTGGATGCAAGCCACTAGCCACTACTCCTCCAAACAGACCAGCTATGTAGAAGGTGAGCGCCGAATAAAGGATTGGCTCGATCAGAGCCCTTGGCAACTGAAAAAATCAACGAAAATTAATCAATATAACCACATTATTAAGAATAGGATAGAACAATTCATTAGAGTAGTGTGAGTGTGCCATACCAGATTTATCTATTATCATTAATTGTTTTTATGTTTTCTATTGTTATTAATCTGGTTGCCGAATAGAGTATTGGCTCAATCAGAGCCCTTGGCAACTGAAAAATTCACAAAAATCAATCAATATAACCACATCATTAAGAATAGAAAAATTAAATACAATCGATGATAATAGATAAATCTGGTGTGGCACACTCACACTAATACTATATAGAGAAAAGATAGCATAAGTCCCATGGTTTTGTATCAAATTATGGCGTTGTGTATCAAGTTGAGATGATACTGTATCAAGACTTGATCTATTTCGGACTATGTGTAACCTTATCTAAATTTGGGAGAGGAATAGTACAAGGTTTACCTTATTTTTTTCTCTCCCTATCATTTTGATGATGTACTTATTGTATGGATCAATAAAGAATATTATGTTGAGATGATACTGTATCGTGTGTGGTGGTACTGTATCATTTGTGTTGATACAGTATCATAAAATTAAATTCTATTTATTCAAAACTTAATACATTTCAAAGTAAGTAAAAACAAAGTAAAGGCGATACATTAGATTGTAACATTAATATGAGAAAAAGTGAATGAAAAACTCCAAGCTTGGACGATAAGTCTCGTGTGCATGGAGGAGTCTTCTGACAATCGATAAGAAAAAGAATAAACTATACTTTATCGATACTAGATACTATAAAAAATCCAGTTAATAAAAATTCTAATAAAATGAGAAATTGTAAATTATAAGCAAAAATAATAGTTAAACTAAGTAACTTGAACTGGAATATAAATAATAATTAATTTGCGGCATTTAATGAACATACAATCAAAGTAGATATGAAAAGAATGGTGCATGTGGTTGTAGGAGAAGGAAAAAAGCAATAGGTAAGAAACGGACCATGAAGAGCAATATCACTAGACATAAGGAGACAGCAACAGAGCCTATTCTGGGACAGCGGGCCAATACTGAGAAGCCACCTGAGTAATTTTAATTTCACTCCGTGAGTTCTTTATGTTGGAGAGCAGTGCTGTGGGAGTGCTTAATTTCTTATTTGATTTCTACCTTAGGACAGCTGTTTTTCTCACATTCTCTTGCGACGTGTCCCAGTAGGCTTCACTTTAGTGATCCCTTTTATGTACCTAATTAATTAAATACTAGATCTACTACATCAACAGTTTAGTCCAGTCAAGGAAAAGTTATAGAGGGAAAATTTGGGAAGACAATTTTTAACCCCGCAGTTCTGTTTAGGGTAGTAAGGAGGTAGACATATCAAAAGTCCCCACTCCTAGCCAATGTGCTAAGAGGGTGGGGGTGGTTTAAAGGTACCATTTTTTGGCTTCTCTCATGAAACTCAAACATTATATATCCTAAGGACTTGACTGTCATATAACAAATTAAAGCTTACATAATTTCCTACAATATTCATTGTACAACTTTTATCATATCTCCTCTAGTTTTCGAGATATCCGCTCTTGAAGGTGTGACATTTTTGAAAAAAGCACGTTTAACATCAATTTTTTTCTATTTTTGCTCTTATAACTTTTTGAAAATCAATAGGAAAAATCCATGCTGATTATACGCTTATAGAGCATTACATTACATGAGAGCATTACATTGCATGAGAGCATTACATGTATAATTTCACACTTTTACGAATTTCCCTAGATCTTTTGCAGCAGATTTAGAGTTGAGTGTGAAATCTCCATTTTTTCAACAATAGACCAATAATTGATAAAGGAATTTTGAGGGAATATTTTGAACAAAATTTTTGACTTAGCAGCTTTGTTGAGACTAGTCAGGATGAGAACTTATGAAAAGTCATCATTCCTAACTCATGTGCTAAGGGGATGAGGGTGGTTTAAAAGTTGCATTTTTCAGCGTTTTGCTTACACGCTCATATCTTGAGAACAATGCATCGAACCGAAATAACTAACAAATCAAAAAAGGAGCTTGATACATTCTCTACACTTTTTGTTCAGTGGAATTTAGTGATATTCCCAACAGTTCCCGAGATATTCGCTCTTAAAAGTGTGTAATTGTTGAAATAACAGGTTTCTATCCAATGTTTTGCTCTTCCAGGGATTATAACTCTCCAACAATCCACCTACTTGGCATGAAAACTATATTTTCAGATCAAGGCCTGTACATGAAAATACATTAATCCTCTTTAAAAACGATATTGCCAGCACCCCCTCGGATGTAGTGATCCAGAACCCTGGTGACTCTGGATTATTTGGGACTTTCTTCAATCATTTTTATGAAAGATTCAACCTCTTTTTTCCTGAGAAACAAAAACCATATCGCTCTCAGCAGCTGCAGCAGAAACAGGGATGAATGAGAAGTCATCAAGAGTGGTATACTGATGATCTTGCCAGGCTGATCTTGCTCATGCTTGCTCTGAAGGATAGGTGTGAACATGGCAACGATGACGACAGGGAGAGATACCGACGTGTCAAATCCATAATATAGGCTAAACTTATGCTTTATGGGCCAGCATGTGGAAGCATCAGAAGTGACTTGTCATAATTAAAAAAAAAAAAATACAAAACAGAAATTACATCAAAAATGTACATTGAAGGACAGTATGCTATAATATGCAGTATTACTGTATATTTTGGAATGTCCTCTATGGGTCTGCCTCAAATGTCAATTCTCTGTAATACTCCTTTGATCCATTCAAGCCCCATATCACTTGCCGCATGCACCCTCACATGGGAGCAGAGGGCAGTTTGAAACCAAGTGCTCCATTGTCTGTATCTCGCCACATTCACAGTATGGGTCAGGTGTAAAGCCCCATAAGGCAAGAGACTGGGCACATCTTCCAGTAGATGTCCGGAACCTGTTCAAACAGCACCACTGCCGGCGGCCAAGCAGTGTCCCTGGCACCTCTCCATTTGGATCCTCAATTAGATGTTTATTCTTTACTGATGAGGTGGACCACCTTGCCTTCCAAATTGTTCCAATATCCTGACCATTCTGATCATCTAATCTTAGATAACTTCTAGATTGTAGCCGTCTTGCTGGTGCATTATTTAGCTCCTTAGCTATTGGCAACTCATTCCTTGAGACAACCCTGTTAACAAGTTGTCTTGTCTTATTCAATCTGCAGAGGTCTGGTGGCAGGACATTACAAAGCACAGGTAGCCAGTTAGTCAAATCCATTTATAAAAAGCACATCGAGCAGGCTAAGAAGCTGGCAACTGCTGCAAAGATTGAAAATGCACCGAATCGCTGTAAGGCGGAATGGGATGTGATAAACTCACATCGGTCCTTGCCAAGGCGACAGCTTGATTTCGCGAGCCCTGATGCATTCAACAACTTCTTTGTTGAATCGGTTGACTGCATCGTGAATAATCTGCCCACAGTTGCTGGTGATCCAGTTGAGCTGCTAGCTGCATGAGTTCCACCAGTGAATGCTCATCTGTGTTTCTTCCGCCCCATCACTCTGCCTGTCATGAAGAGAAGATTATTCGTTCATTTAAGCCATCCCGAAGCCCTGATGTATATGGCATGTCTGTATCCATGCTTAGAGAGGTGGTGGATGTTATTGCGAGCCCCCTTGCTACAGTAGTTAATGACTGCTTGAGATCTGCCATTTTTCCTGACTTCCTGAAAACCTCGAGAACCGTTCCTGTGTATAAGAAGGGTGAACACCAGAGCCTAAACAGCTTCAGGCCAATATCTATGACTCCAATCTTTGGAAAGGTGGTTGAAGCGGTCATAAATCCCCAACTTGAAGTTTTTTTTTGAGAGAAACAACCTTTTCCTTAGGGGGAGGTTGACTGTTGATGCAGTGAATCGAGTGGCTGAGAAAATTGGATCAGTGTTTGAGGATGGTGAGTCCCCTGGCACTTACATTGTGTGATTTGAGCAGAGCGTTTGATTGTATGGACCATCACATACTAATCAAGAAGCTTCGCTATTATGGGGTTATGGACTCTGCTCTTGGCATCTTGGAGTCATACCTGACTGGGAGGATGCAGGTGGTGTCATTGGGTGGAGCTGTTTCATGTCCACTCACTGTCAGGCTTGTGGTACCTCAGGGTTCAATTCTGGGGTCAATCCTGTTCATCGTGATGATCAACGACCTGGATGACAATGGTGCAACTCTCCTGTTTGCTGATGATACATCATTGCTGTCGTCTGGCATCGACCTTCAGCAGGTGTTGGAGAGGTCAGCGGAGCATCTGCGATCTTCAACCTCATGGTTCCTGGTAAACCGTTTCCAGCTAAATGAGAGCAAGACACAAAATGTTGTCTGCAGTTTGTCGCGTAATCTGCCTCATGATCAGGAGCCTGTGAAGCTGCTGGGCTTTATGCTGGATTCAAAGCTCAGCTGGGCCAGCCACATCCAGCAGGTGACCAAGAGACTGTCCCGAATCTGTTTCCTTTTGCTCAAGCTGAGGGGACATGTGACGGAGGCATATCTGGTCATGGTGTATCATGCACTTTCCCACTGCCATATCTCCTATGGTCTAATCATGTGGGGTCACTCAGCCAAGGTTGTGGACATACTGAAGCTGCAAAAACAGGCTGCCAGATCATTACTGGAAGCGAACATCTTGCTCATTGCAAGCCCATTTTTGCTAGGCTGGGTATTCTAACTGTAATCAGCCACTTCCTCCTTCTCTGCCTCATGTATGTAAAGAAGAAACAACAAATTTTGTTGACTCGGACTGATGTGCATCACCACAACACCAGGCATCGATAGCTGTTTGATGTCCCCAGGGTGCACCTCCAGAGATCGCGGGTATGCTATAGGAGTTCGGCGCTACACTACTTCAACAGGCTGCCTGCAGGGGTGAAGCAGTTGGACCTCAGCATGTTCGAGAGAGTTGTGACCGGTTTTCTGAGAACCAGGGCTTATTATGATGTCCAGGAATATGTGAATGATGACCTGTCTCAAATATTATCATGCTAAAGTGCCATTATGTTTAAGAGCAAGGTCTCATATGATATACATTTTTTTTCGATCTGAACTTGATCACTGCCATCTTGATCATTTTAGTATTTTTTGTTATATTTTTTTTATTCATGACATGACGCCATCGATCCTACAATTGTGGGTAATGGATGAAGAAAAAGGTATAAAAGTAGAAAAAAAATTATGGTAAACATGCTTTTTTCAAAAATGTCACACCTTCAAGAGCGGGATATCTCGAAAACTGGAGGAGATATGGAACAAGTTGTACAATGAATATTTTAGGAGATTGTGTAAGCTTTAATTTGTTATATGACAGTCAAATACTTAGGATATATAGTTTTTGAGTTTTATGCGAGAAACCAAAAAATGGTACCTTTAAACCA
The DNA here is from genome assembly GCF_014356525.2 of Nilaparvata lugens. NCBI lineage: Eukaryota > Metazoa > Arthropoda > Insecta > Hemiptera > Delphacidae > Nilaparvata > Nilaparvata lugens. The sequence continues at coordinate 105,264,585 of NC_052518.1, forward strand.
CCCTTACCCCCAGCTCATGGGGTATGGGTGGGGACTTTTGATATGTTTACCTCCTCACTACCCTAAATAGAACTGCGGTGTCAAAAATTGTCTTCCAAACATTTCTCTGTATACCCTTTTTTGAGCATTCATTGCCTGGATTAGTTGATCTCCCTCGCGAAAACAAACCTGCGTACTTGAGAAAGGGTTATTTATCTTGAAGAATTTCTCAAGTTGAGGCTGGACGACTGCTTCAACCACCTTTCCAAAAATTGAAGATTATAGTGGACCAATTAAAATAGAAATTCCTAATAGAAACAGTAGAAATTCCTAAAGTTAATATAAAATCAAATAATGTGTATAAAATAAAAATTAATAATGCTATTAGAAGGAATATTGAAAAAATCTGAAATAAAGAATATTATTTTGCTCATTGGATATAGAAGTTTATTTCAAGAAAAACCTGAATGGATTGAACATTCTATAAATAGTTTCTATTGTTTTTCATATAAAAAGGTTTTCCAAAAAAGGGGTATTATGTAATTATTCTTCAACTAACAAATCGAATAGGAATAGCCCTCATAAAATACTCTATTGGAAATAAAATATAGATTTATAGAAATTGAAAATCAAATTACCCTTTTTAATATTTGTTTTTCACATGTTTCAACTTTATAATTATTTTCGAGAAATTTTCATGTAGCCCTAAAATACAAGTAGCCCTAAACAATAAAATGAACATTGTAAAAAGGGTATAACATTATTATATCTGTATCTTCTCTGCACAATACTGTGTGAATGTGGGCCTTACTTCGAGAACATTGATTGTCGGTCAACTTTTACAATGTAGAATCTACTTTACAAGAAGTGTTGTGACCAGTCATGCTTTGCTTATCAGCGCAACCGCCGAGTTGCTATTTTGTGTTGGCTATTTTGTTTATAGTGGTAAAACTGCTTCTGATCACGAAATCAAGGCAGTCGCCAATCGCCATCGCCATGTGTTTGCTCCATCCCATACCATCTTTCATACGCGTTTACATTGAATTTGCTAGTTTTGCTACTGTAATTTTAATAAAATAGCAATTATAGGGGGTTGCTCCGCACCAATTTGTTGTAATAATAATGCCAAAGGCTTTCGAACGTTTCGTCTTCCGTCTGATAGTTCTAGGAGAGGTATTTGGCTTCAAAATTGTAGACATAACAAGTTACCAACTTCCAGACTGAGGACTGAGGTGAGTTTTACACATTTTATAACTTCAACTTATGTTATTCTGTAACTATAAATTATTGAAAGTTGGTCAAGTTAAAAATCTCTAATATGAATTAGAAATCGATCCATTATAACCTAGCTTTTCAACTTGAAAAATGCTGAGTAACTTGTAGGTTATAATTTGGGATGCCCTTGTTATGATAGCTTATTTCAATTTATTATAAGAGAAATGATTTCACATCATAATATAAAAAAATAGATTCCACTATTATAGTTTCAATGAAGCCATGGATTATCATATGCTAGCACTAACAACTTACAGACATTATTATGTGATGAAAAGTCTCTCAACAGTCAATGTTTGCTATGTTTGCAGTGTTTTTCACTTCGTGGCCTAAAAGCTTTGCTTAAGTTAATTTCTTCACCCAATAATAGTCTTTCTTAGTATATTAAAATTACTTTGTAGTTGATTTTAATAAGTACCCTAATGAGTTTAATCACATAATATGTGATTATATTTAGGCAGATTACTATCTTGGTAAATTATTAAAAGTGGTGAAAGTACAATACCGGTAACTAAAAAAAAGAGTAAATTAGTCAATTTCAACTGTGGTGGGTGAAAGCTCCAAATCACTTGAAACATTATTATTTATTAACTAACTGTTAATGTGATCTGTACTAGATGATCCTGGATTGGCTTGTACAGCAACAGTATTCGTCAATCTAGGATCATATCATTATGCTGACTATTTGAGTTTGGGCTGTAATTCTCTATTTTTAAACCAACTTAATTTTTCTATTGATTGAATTGCCAATTTAGGTACTATAGTGAGGTCCACGTTATAATGGCAGTGAAGAAAGATATAGTGAGGTCCACGTTATAATGACAGTATTTGATCAACTTTGGTTTTGCTATCCTTGTCTATCATTCGACAAAGCCGGTGATATTATCCTTTTCTAGGTCCACAATGATGCCAATTATGTTTTTGACAGTTCAAAAGTATAATTACTTAATGCAGAGAATCGGCATCGCTATTCTTCTATTTTTATCCACTGCCATTATAACGTGGACCTCACTATAGGAGAAAAACGTTGCCAAGTCTCTCCATTTTGCCACTAACTGTACACAGCTGTTACTCAATTCATCACATTAAATTTAATCTAATAATTATCATTTCCTTGATAAAATAATTAATTTTATGTCAAATTAATCAAGAAAATATATTTTTCATAATTTGATTCAAAAATTTGCTTTAATACCTGAGATCAGTTTTTTATTTTTATACAAACCTGAAATAGCAGCTAATTTAAAAAGCTGTGATACAACAATCTGAATTTCAAAACAACAGAAATTAAGTTATTTGGTAGGTATTCTATTCCAATTTATTTTTAAAATAAGAGAAAAATAGAAATCCTATTAAAAATAAGTAATTTCAATGGAAATAATTCTGGAATAACCTTTTAATATTATTCATACCGGTACGAGTAGGTGTAACCTATACGTGTAGGCTAACTGAAGCATGGATGAAGTCTAGGATGGTTAGTTATCTACTTTTAAAATGTCATTTCAAGTATTTTAATCTGTGTTTCTCAAACGGTAATGTTTAAAAATTATTTCATTGTTTCAAAAATACTTTATAAATCAATTATACGACTTGTGTACTCAAGTATTTTGATAGAATGAAGAAAAAAATGGCGACTGAAAACTGTTTGGTCAGTTTTGTACAGTCACTGTCAAAAGTGAATATAAAATATTCTGGCAAATAGACACCATTGCAAAGCAAGAGAGAGATAGTGCTATCTGTTTTGTTGTATGATAGAAAAGGACAGCAACAGTATTGTCAATCGTACACTGCCATTATAATGTGGACCTCACTATAGTGTATTATTGCCACCACAGCTACAGATTATCAATTATTATTCTACGTCATTAATTTTGAAAACTATACTGTATTTTGTCGATTGTTAGTAAGTAGTAAATAACGTTAAATGGTAACTTAATACGTAAATGGTTAAATGTTAATAACATTGAGATAAAAGATAAACTGTAACTGCGGTTGCGTTAGTAGGCTACCCATGGTACTTGTGTATTAATCCCACCGCATCTACAATATGTCAATTATTTTTCAGTACATCATTAATTGAAAACCTTATACTGTATTTTTGTCAAAAAAGTTGAATTTTTGGGGTTCACGTGAATTAACTTGATTCAATCTCATTTATTCAGGTACATTTTGAAGATAGTCAATGAGAGTCACAGCGAGCAGATGGGTGGAAAAAGTTAAAACCCAATGCTGTTTCAAGTTTCAACCATATTTAATGTGCCCAACCCACCAAAAATGTTGACTACGCCAACACGACAATCTCACTACAAGGTAATTATTATTGATAGACATCTCACCTATCAAAATTATGAATGGAAATCCAACATTGTATTGCAATAGCAGACTTATCATTATTTCAAGTAAATTTTAAAATAATAATTATTAAGCTCTTTGAGGTTGATGGCCATTACACATATCACAAATTATTCGATTCTAAATAAAATATCTCAAAGTAAACGTAGTTAATTGTGTAATCCATGTAAATCAGTATTCATTTGTAATTCTTCATTTATTCATGTTAAAAAATGTGATTAGAATAATAGCAACCAACTGACTATAGTTAGGTGTTAGGAATAGCTTAGGTTTGTTAGGAGTGTCACACAGCATACAGTCTTGTCTCTCCATGCTCTCTTCAACTATCAGAGGCTACTAGGTGTTATTTTAAGTTGTGTACATAGAATAGATAGTACCCATGTTTCTGATTTATTTTAATTCGAAGCTTGGTTCAATTATTAACTACAGATGAGTGACGCAAATTTTTTATAATTTTATCACCAATCTGATATCCCAAATAGATTGCAACCAGAAATTTGTCGCGAACTAACTGGGATGGTAAATTAAAGTTTCGCCCCAAAATGTTCAACTTTAAATCAAATAATTTAGTCCTACCTAGCAACTTAAGTTTGAAGGTTTTTTATTGATGAAGTGTATCATCATGTCACCTTTTGAATAACTTATTCCTTTACTATTTTTGTGGCAAGTATTTTGAATTGGGAGTATATAGAGGAAGTTGTTTTTTCACAAACATTATTGAGATTCTGGAAACCTGAATCCATTAAATTGAAATAGTCATTCAAACTTTTTCATTTGCATTCATGAACATAGATTATTTCCTTTTATTTTTAAGGTTATGTTGAATCTTCAAATATTAGTGGAACCTGTGAAACTGGCAAATGTGATGTAGAGGATGGAGTTGCACATCTTCATGAGGTTAGTAATAAATAGAATTCCTATCATTTGACTGAAATTATTGTCTGACACACAACTATTTCTTTAATAGGTGTGCAGCTACAGGAACAAGGTGGCACCTATTCTATAAAATAATACCGTACAATTGAGCTTTATGTGACACAATAATTTATTAGTGATTGTATTGACAACTTAGTAATACTCTAATTACGATCAAAAAATACCACATATTACTTTATAAGAAGTGAAAAGGAAAAAAAATGGATTTAGTTATTTTTAGCAAAGTTGAAAAAAATTAACAATTTTCAACGAGCTATAAATCGCTTCCTATTAGAGATAGAAAAACATTTAGGTGATGAAAATTGTGGAGAATTTAATGCTCTTCAAAAAAGAATAGAACAAAAATATCGATTGAACAATTGGTTTTGGAGATATCGTGAAAAAACTGGAAAAAGTACCAAAATCTCTTGGTTTTCAGGCTGCCAAAAGTTATGCCTTCAGAAATTTTGGTGGGAAACCATAGATTACTCTTACTAATACCCAAATGGACCGATTAAAACAGTAAAATCAATTACCCTAATATTATTGTTTGGTCCGATGTACTGTTTGATTGGGCTAGATACGTTTGTAAAATAATGGTTCAGAGTATCGGCTGATACTGGTATCACTTGCCTGGTCTGACTTTTTTCTGCCTCTGATTTTATAATATTCCAAGCTGTTTTGCATTTATTTGTTGAATTATTAATACAGTTATCATTAGCTTTAATTTTGTAATCAGCAATAGTATTCTTATACTCTTTTTCGAATGTTACATATCTCAGCTCATCATCAATATAATTGCTTAATTTCCATTTATTATATAGTGTTTATAATACAACTCGCATATTTGCAATTCTTTGGTTAAACCATTTATTTTTGTGTTTATTTTGAGGCCGTTTACTATAACTTATCACCGGACAACATAGATTAAAATGATTTATTACTATATTCATAAATTTCTCAAATGCAGAATTCACATTATAAGTACAATATAAAGGCAACCAGACAAAGACTAAGACAATCAACTAAGACTCCTCTGCAAAGTACTCAATCTAACATCATTGGTCAGTCTTTTTGTTACAACCTCACTATTTTTGATTTAGCTTTTACAATAGATAGATGCAGCCATATTCCTGAATGGTCACACAAAATACCCTCTTCTAATAAACTAGTTTCACAAAACTCTGGTAGCAATATTGTCCAAACAGGCCTTGCCTCTAGTAGACAATTTATTGGTACAGAACAGATTAAAAGATCTAAGAAGGTTCAAGAAGTCCTGAATTTCAGCTATAGTAGTGTCTAAAATATTTACATTAAAATCCCCTGTCAGAATAATACATTTAACATTTTTATTGATTATGAAGTCCATAAGTTTTTCTAAATAATAAAAGAAATCTCTCATGCCATAATCCGGTGTTCTATAAATGTTTATTATAACCATACTTTGTTCAGTCAATTTTACCGCCGAAGCTTCACATACATAATCCGCATGATAGACGGTGAGATCAATTGTTCCAATTGAAACAATAATAAACATTTATAGAACAGCGGATTGTGACGTGAGAGATTCCTTTTATTATTTAGAAAATCTTATGGACTTCATAATCAATAAAAATGTTAAATGTATTATTCTGACAGGGGATTTTAATGTAAATATTTTAGACACTACTAAAGCTGAAATTCAGGACTTCTTGAACCTTCTTAGATCTTTTAATCTGTTCTGTACCAATAAATTGTCTACTAGAGGCAAGGCCTCTTTGAATTGAATAAGTATTTTGCAATAAGATTCTATCATTTTATTTGGATGAATGAAATACAAATAAGATATATTATAAATTATTCAAATTCGATTTTCAGAGTAGGATTGAACTTCTAACCTAAACTTCCACAGTCGACGACAACAAGCATTGTTGACGTTGACATTCATATTGGCCAAATTTAAAGTGTGCTAAAATAGCTGATCAAAAAACGTTTTATCATTTGTGTTTATTATTCAAGAATCAAAATATTCATAATAATATCATCTTATTGTCACTTGAAAGAATAAAAAAGTATAAACTCAACATCCCACATAAAAACATAGTTTCACATAATCTTTTAGGTTATTTAGACAAATCAGAATGAAAAATTAAAAAACTAGGACAATTTCCTGATATTCAGATTACCTCAGATTTGCTAGAGCTATGACTTTCAGTTTTGCTTTCGGAAGTGTCTAATAAACAATTATTCTCATATTTAAATATTGTTTTATTTTTATGTGTGGCGAAAAATAGCGTTCGCACCACGGGCAAAAATGTGTTTCCGGATCTCAATCTTTTCTAGTCCTCGGCCTACGGCCTCGGACTTGAAAAGTGATTGTTTTCTGACCAGGCCGGTAAAATTTTTACGGCCCTAGGGCTGTAAAATAACCTTGAAGTCAGCTGATTCTGATTTGATGTGAACGTGTTTACAAAATAGTTTATAAAACGAAATCAGTTTATATGCTTCTAGAATTGAATAAAGTATTCAGCAATAAGATACCATCATTTTATTTGGATGAATGGAATATAAATAAGTTATATTAAAAACTATTCAAATTCTATTTTCAGAGTAGGATAGAACTTCTAACCTCAACTTTCGCAGTCGACGATGACAAGCATTGTTGACATTCAGATTGTCCAAGTTAGTCTGCTAAAACAGCTGATAAAAAACTTTTTCCTCCACCTACTGTCAAAAGTAGGCTACTTACTTTACTCCCTGAAACATGATACTAAAGTGTCACTTTTTCGCTCTCGGTACTAAAAAACAGAAAAACTCCCTAGGGAGTAAAAGTGACTCCATTTAAATAACATGGGAAGCATCTCTATTTTAAAAACGTACATTTGGAATAGGTCAGAAGGTCTAAGCTCAGATGAGGAAGCATATAGAGTAGTCGTTAAACCAACTAAATTCAATACCTCAACCAGACATTTGATCGATATATAAAATTTATGTTTGTATGCTTAAATTATTATTACAAACTTCATATCACTATACTAAAAAAAATGTATATATTTTTTTCTTTTATTCCATGTTATTCAAAATATCAGCCAACAAATATTACTTATTAACTAATCAAATTTGAAACGAGAACTTCATCATAGCTGTAGTTTTGGCTGTCATTGTTGTTACAACTTTAGCCGACAGATAGTGCTGTCGGAGGAGAACTGTGATTACAAGCCAGCTGTTTCTGTTTACTTTTTAGGTTATGTTGTAACACATTGTTTGGTCACATACGTTTTAAAAAATTATTTTATTAGCAGTTTTTATAAAAATGTAGGTGGAGGAAAAATGTTGTGTATATCACGAGTGAAAAATGTTTTTTCTCCCTCAGGAAAATTGTTGCCCTCGGCTTCGCCTCGGGCTTCAAACTTTTCCCTCAGGGAGAAAAAACAGCACTTTTCACTCTAGATATACAAATAACTATTCATTATTTGTGTTTATTATTCAAAATCAAAACATTCATACTAATATCATCTTATTGCCATTTGAAAGAATAAAAAAGTATAAACTCAACCTCCCATTTAAACATAGAATCATAAAATTAAAACATTAGAACATAATTGAACATAATCTTTTAGGTTATTTAGACAATTTGAAATCCACCCAAACTGAGATCCTCACCCTGTCGTGGTTGAAGACGCATTTACGCACAAATGAAAACTTATTTTTTGGGGTGGCGAAAAATAGCGTTCGCACCACGGGCAAAAATGTGTTTTCGCCCCACTTGGATGTAATGAGCTGGTTTTCGTGCGTCATATGGAGGCCGAAAATGATTGTTTTCTGACCAGGCCGGTAAAAGTTTTACGGCCCTAGGGCTGTAAAATAACCTTGAAGTCAGCTGATTCTGATTTGATGTGAACGTGTTTACAAAATGGTTTATGAAACGGAATCAGTTTATGCTTCTAGAATTGAATAAGTATTCTGCAATAAGATACTATCATTTTATTTGGATGAATAAAATACATATAAGATATATATTATAAACTATTCAAATTCGATTTTCAGAGTAGGATAGAACTTCTAACCTAAACTTCCGAAGTCAACGACAACAAGCATTGTTGACGTTGACATTCAGATTGGCCAAATTTCAAGTGTGCTAAAACAGCTGATCAAAAAACTTTTCATTATTTGTGTTTATTATTCAAGAATCAAAACATTTATAATAATATCATCTTATTGTCATTTGGAAGAATAAAAAGTATAAACTCAACCTCTTACATAATTGAACATAATCTTTTAGGTTATTTATACAAATCAGAATAAAAAGAAAAATAATTGGACAATTTCCTGATATTCAGATTACCTCAGATTTGCTAGAGCTATTACCTTCCTGTTTTGCTTTCGGAAGTGCCTAATAAACAATTATTCTCATATTTATATTGTTTATTTTTCTGTGTGGCGAAAAATAACGTTCTCACCATGGGCAAAAATGTTTTTCCGGCTCTCAATCTTTTCTTGTCCTCGGCCTACGGCCTCGGACTTCAAAAACCGATTTCGAGCCGGAAAAGTCTCATTTTCGGCACTAGGTGCGAAATATACTATTATGCCCTTCCTCACATAAATAACAGATCCACCATGCGACCTGGGTGGCTCTACAATAGAAACCTCCCAAATTATAGTTTTCAGGTACCATAGAAAACAATTTCATCCTTTACAGTCCAGTGTTCACATACGCATATAATGATCTTACTTCGCACATATTACTTGAAATGAATAATTGACGAAAGATTTTCATTTACTTTAGAAAATCGATTTTAATGTCAATTATAATATAAACCTCAATAAATCTTAAACTGTACAAATATGAACATTCAATCATTCTCTCATCAGCTCTGCTATTAGTTTGATAAACAACATTAGTAAATTATTAACAAGTCATATGGTTCATATGATTAGAAAGAAGAAGCGTGAATGTAGAGCAACCAGCTTCTTACACGCATACAATTTCAGCAACTTTTGTCAGTAGAGTAGCCTCCAATATACCCAATTTATTCCTTATTGATTGAGCAATGATGGATGGCTGGTTTGCCAGCGCTGGCCTTCGAGGCCACCCCAACCAAGGCCAGTGCTGGCAAACCACTCATCCACACTTCTCTACTAATGCCTTCTGTTTCCTGTTTTGTCGTCTCATCTGCTGTTTTTCTGTGTGATTGACTTGCTATAATAGGCCTTTTTGCTATTAATCATTTCTGCGATATTTTGTTATTGATTTTTATCGTATTCATTCCAGTTGATATTTTCAATTTCTATCATGGATATGTCGCTGGCTACCGCTGGCCTTGATTGGGCACGCAGTGTGGACGCAGCCATGCACCAATGCAGCCAAGCTTACCAGGCTGGGGCCAGCGACTCGACCAATATGTGGAAGCAGGACTGAAATTTTTAAACAGGTATGATGATTATGATTTTTGAAGGGACGGATTCAAGGATCCAAAGGTTCAAATAACCCCACACGTCAACCGAAGCTTATTGTGTTTCCCAAGTAGTATATTAGTTAGGCAAACCAATACCTGTGTCCTTTACAAGAACCAGGAGTTTTCCCCTATGCTAACATCCCATTCATCACCTGGTTGCTTGTCGCAATCCAGTGTGATATGCTTGGCAGTCTCTTCAGACTGATTAGTCCTCGCGACCTACATGAGTTCCACTCCTGGCCTTCGTCGAAGGTCCTTCCACTGAGGAAGGGGTGGCTAAGCTGCCTCTAGAGCACCCGGCCACCCTTGACGCAGCCTCTTGATCCACATTTTTGCCTGGAGTTCCACCCATCTCTGGTCTCTTGGGTTTTTCTTTTTGCCCCTTCAAAACTCTGCAGGTCAAAAGCCTCACCTCTCCCAAGAAGTGTTGCCTGGCCTGAATGGCCGCCCTTCTTTGAGCAGTGGTGAGTTTTGGCCTCTCCACCCACAAACTCGTGACCTACGTGAGGCTTCCACTCCTGGCTTTTTTGTAGGTCCTTCCGCTGAAGGAGGGGTCGCCAAATTGCCTCTAGGGCACCTGGTCAGCCTCTTGACCCACATTTGTTGCTGGAGATTCACCCATCTCTGGTCTCTTGGGTTTTTCTTTTTGTCCCTCCGAAACTGCCCTAATGGGGCAGATCCATGAAGGCATGGGGTTTGAAGGCAAGGCAACTTATGGAGTTGCCTTGGGGTCCCTTTTAGTCGCCACCTATGTCAAGCAGGGATACTGTGGGTGAATTCTGGTTTTCAACACATTCATGAGTACGATGTTCGACTCAAAGCTCCCCCAACCAACAGGGGGGTTCAAAGAGGTAAGCTACCCTTTTTCACTTTGTTATTTTTTTTTATTATTCTTCCCCAATCTTTTTTTATTTTTCAATTGTTTGACTAACTTGAACAATATATGACGACATGTGTGTACACACATGTTCATCATGCATGTCCTATCGTTAGTGGCCATCCTTTATTAGAGTCTAGCGGAATCCGCGTGCGCGCTAGCTATGCAGGATTTAGTCGGGAGCATTCAAATCAACGCCGGACTGAGCCGAGGATTTGTGCAGTCTGCTTGACGCCCAACTCGAGCGTATTCGGCCAAGCGGATTCTGCCTTCTTTCAGTTTAGTTCGATCTTCGCACATAGTGAGTTGCGCAATATTTGTATTACTGAGCGAATCGGCAATCGGCTTCAGTGCGAACGCAGGCAGATTCCGCTCGGCCGATCCGCCCGGCTCGGCTCGGCCCGGCCCGGCCCAGCTTTGGTGTAAAATCCGCCTTATACCATTTTTTCTCTATGTTGAAGCTCACATCGAGCTGTAATACCAGAAGGATGATTATTCTCCAACGTAATTGCCGTGAAGGTTGAGGCATTTGTCATACCAGTGGACCAGCCGGCCTGTCAAACCCCTTTTCATAAAATGCTGCCGCCAAATGAGTTTAAGTAGGCTGTGACATTGTTTTGGAGCTCCTCGTTAGTTTGGAAGCCCAGCTCTCAAAGTTATGTCTCGAATTTGGGTTGAAGGTATAAGTTACTAGTTGCTAAGTCAGGTTTGTATGGTGGGGCATCGATGGTGTGCCATATCAGATAATGTTTCTACTAGAAGACTGTTCGTCTGACAATCGTATCGTACCACATTTGCTATGCTAGCAAGTTGCGTTTTCACAAGTGGAGCGACTTTCTGCCGGCAGCCAATTTCAATCCAGTGCAAACTTGTGCGTATCGACAGTGTCTCGCTGTCGAACGACGTCAATTTGTACTCAGCAATTTTCGAGGCTTGGCCAACTTGGCCATCATTAATCGTGATAGGAAAGTTCTGATTTCAAATTTTCTTGTAATACCAGATGTCAGCAATTATTATAAAAATCACAATTATTGAAGGGATCAATTATTCATCGGCAGTAATAAATAAATAATTCGGTTAATAACTAATAGAGATAATACAAATGAAGAGGAAATAGTACATCTTTTTCAAAAAGTCCTTTTATTTCTTTTTAAGGGACCGCGTCAAACTGGGCTGGCGACAAAGTGGGCTGGTTCTCCAGCCCAGTTTGTCGTTGCATGCACCGCCAAACTGTCACTCTAAGGAATGCAGCCCAGTTTGACGGCGTGCAACTTTGTCGTCTGGTGACAAAATCTTAGGAGTGCCAGTTTGTTGTTGCATGCACCGCCAAACTGGCACTCTAAGGAATGCAGCCCAGTTTGACGGCGTGCAACTTTGTCGTCTGGTGACAAAATCTTAGGAGTGCCAGTTTGTTGTTGCATGCACCGCCAAACTGGCACTCTAAGGAATGCAGCCCAGTTTGACGGCGTGCAACTTTGTCGTCTGGTGACAAAATCTTAGGAGTGCCAGTTTGTTGTTGCATGCACCGCCAAACTGGCACTCTAAGGAATGCAGCCCAGTTTGACGGCGTGCAACTTTGTCGTCTGGTGACAAAATCTTAGGAGTGCCAGTTTGGCGTTGCATGCACCACCAAACTGGCACTCCCAAGTTTTTGTGTCTACTATCGATCAGAGAGATACTATTCTCCAAACTCTAGTTTGTGTCTACTAGTTAGAGATACCACTCTCCAAACTCTAGTTTGTGTCTACTATCTATTATCAGATTAGATTTCTTTATTTATGTATGTTACAATAATTACTGGCTTATACACTAATTTACATTAAATGACAGTAATGCTAATTATCCAACAAATTTGACAAAGTATAAAAAAAAGATAGATAAAAATAATTATTAAATGCAATTAGAATAACAATAATATAAAATTCCAATGTAACTTCATAAATCGGCGGTGTTTCAACAAATAATTTTCGATTCTCTAAGAAGGATATAAAATAATATCCTTCCCATAAATACACGACCGGGTTGTGATGGAATAGATCTGTTGGGAGTATTATAACAATCATGTTATTATTATTATTTATATATATATTATTTGAATCTAGAATTATAGGATTTATGAATAAAGTGGATGATATTAGAATGAGTAATAGTGAATACAATATTGCTTCAATGACTCAAAATAGATATATGAAACAAACGTTATAGGGTAGGATTTAATTAAGATTTTAGAAATTAATTAAGTAATAATGACGATATACAATACTGAAGACCAGAAAATGTTGAGAACAGAAACTTTCCACCCTGTATATGTATTCGCAGTGGACAAACACTAGTATTATTGGCACATTGTTGTAGAATATTTCCAAAGCTTCAAAATGACATCTGGTTGGAGGCTGTGAGTCCATATTTTACAGCTGGAGCGTCATCGGAAAAAGAGTAAAAAGTACTTTTTGTCAGCGGAAAACACCCTTTTTCCACCAAATGCCAATCTCAACAATTAGAAAACCTTGTAGCCCAGCCCGAAAATTAAATAAAAGCTGAATCTTTTACCATCGATAGAACCCTCCCAGAGGGTCATTCTCCCAAAAGTCCCAAGAAATCCCCTTGGAGCTTTCCCCCCTAGCCCCCCTCAAAGTTGAAAAATGCAGGTAATCACGGAAAATCAATTATCTCTGTACCCATTGATTGGAAACAGTTCTATTATATGCCATTCGATTCGTTACATTATGAAATACAATATTAGTTAATTCATTTTTTCAATAAAATTAAGTTTTCCTGATAAAATAATATATATATTATATATGTAAAAATTTAGGGGGTTTGCGATTTGATTTTTTTTGTTTTCGTCGATTAACTTCAAATCAAGTAGTTTTAGGAAAAATGAGTCAAATAATCAATTTAGCCACTCTCATTACAAATCCATTGATGTATATTGTTATGTATTTGCGATTCGATTTGACGCCGTGGAAGGGGAAATAGTCGACGCGGAACGGCGTGGCTGACTCTCTTAGCCATAGTAAACAGCAAACTGGAAATCAATTATCTCTGTAACCATTAATCGGAAAAAAATCTATCATATGTCACTCTAATCGTTAAATTAAGGACTACAATATTAGTCGGATTCATTTCCTCAATAAATCGAACAGTTTCCTTGATAAAATAATATAATGTAAAAATTTAGGGGTTTTTCGATGTGATTTTTGTTTTCTCCGATTAACTTCGATGCAAGTAATTTTAAGGAACAATGTGACGAATAATTATTGTAGCCACATTCATTGCGAATCTATTGATGTATATTGTTATGTATTTGCGATTCAAGTTGACGCTGTGGAAGGGGAAACAGCCGACGCGGCTGACTCCCTTCACCATAGTAAACAGAATAATACTGCTGTCTACATTGCATCTTATTTACACTATGGCGCTCGAAACAATTAATTTTGTCTATTGTTTTGACATGCGCTGTATATAGATTTTCACTTTTCAATACTCTAAAAAATATTACAATTTTCTTGATTTAACCATGCTCATGATAAAAATCAGGATTTCATTGTTTGCTCACAGAATTTATTATATTAATTTGAAGTTTACTTTCTCCGTATGAGTCAGAGGTAACACAATTTGATAACTCTAGTTTCAGATATTGATGTTTTTCAACGAAGTTTCATGATATATTATGTGTCCGACTCCTTCATCTTATCCTTATTTTGTGAAAAATGAAGATTCAAAATTTCTTTTCATAGCTTTTCTTGTGTTTTATCTTGTTTCATCACTCTTTATAGCCTAATTTAAACACTTGATAATGGAATGAATATCATCAGATCACGTGAACAAAAAAAAAAATAAAAGGGTGGGCCTACCTGAGATACTATATGATAACACTGTACTCCTGATAAATTGAAAATTTTCAAGCTGAAAGTAGATTAATTTGTTGCACACTCGGTTCAAATATTAACAAATGTTACCAAATATTACCAATATTATCACATATAGTGAGAACGAATTACTCTGAAGCTTTCTATTCTCACTGAACATGAAGAGGCAATACCAAGCCAGAATCGCAGTTCCGTTCAAATCAGAGCTTTCAAATTGATGCTATTGTGATGGTGATAATATTGAAATAAATAAATTAATTATGGGTTTGTATTTTCATAGAGATAAATTTAGTATGGGTTCATTCGAAAAGTGTAGAATTAGGACTTCAACAATAAGACTTTAGTGATCTTGTAGCTGAATTTTGTGCGTAAATTTTTATCGTGAGAAATTTATTTTTCTGTTAAAAAATAATTTTCTCACATTAAGATGTTGCTAACTTGCGTCCGAGGAGACTCCAATTTTATGCAGGGTTGAGGTATTCTCACGGAGCTGTATTTCCGTTAGCGATGGAAAATACACGAGTATTAGGGAATATTTCAAACTTGCATTATTTTCCTTTCCCACGGAATTATGCTCGTCTCCACGTGGACCGTTGTCTCGTTGGTGGAAGGGGAACATAATTTGCGTGGAATAGTTCAGTTCCAATCAAGCCGCGGCCGAAATCACATTTAAAATCCAGAGGTAGTCTCGGGCCTCGAGGGCTCAAAATTAACGTGAGTGTTGAATTTGTTTCCTGTTTAAGTTTGTTAATATGTATTATTTTTCGCCGCGAGTCAAGTTGAAGTAGTTTATTGATTATTTGAAGTGAATATGTCAATGTTTGTTCAAATTAGTAAGTTATCCGGGAGTAATCAGTGTAGTGAAAATTTCTAAATAGTAATGAATTTATAAATTGATCGATTGTTAGTGCCATTATATTTTCTAGCTCATGCTAAAGACCCTTGAATGACCGAGTCCCTAGTATTATAAATTTGTAATTGAGAAATGAGTAAAGTCCACGCTACCTTCGTGAACAGTTAGAATCCAGATAAGCATTTAGCAAAATCTTACATGCAGTCATCTTGAATTTTTAGAATGTGCAATGAACCGATTTAGATTATTTTTGTTATTGTCCAAATTTAAATTAGTTTAATTCATTTAATAAAATTTTACAAGTTCAATAGAATGCTAAAGTTTGTTGTTTAATAAAGTCCCATGACTTGCCCTTTAGAATTTAGAGATCTCTTAATTCTACCCCCATTGTGGGTTGGTTACAAAACTGGTGGCTTAGCGGTGGGATAGACTGCAAGAATGTCCATCGAATCATTTGTTTTTGAGCTGTTAGAATTTTACATGTTTTAACAAGAGATGGTGTTTTTTCTATCTTTGTTGATCAATTGAGTCATGGGACAAGAGTTTATGTTGAAAATGTAGTTATATTGAAAGTATGAGCCGTTTTGTAAAAGAAATTTGAAGAATTTAATTGATATGAAATAAAAGTTTTAGAAATGTCATGATTTCAATCTTTGAAGATGAGAAGATGGGTATAATTATTGAAAACCGTGAGAAAAGTTATAAGTCTAGCTAGCAGTGTAATAGAATATCAAATTATGAGCGCGCCTATATTAACAATGCGAAGGAAGTGCATTGTTTTAAATCTCATCTCTATCCTACTATTAGGCTAAGCGTATTTTATAAAATTTGTCGGGTAGTATGGAATGAAATTTAGAAAAGAGAAATTCCAGTGTTTTATAGAAATGAGAATGTGTAAGAGTAAGTGTAGTCCAAGAAACTTGTTGATCAATACAACAGATTAACAACAGAGAAATAAAGAAGATCAAGATTAGAATTGTTGAAAGAGTTGTGATGAGAAATAGGTGTATTGGAGATTGTGAATGATGAAGAGATGAATTTTATGAAAATCTGTACTAACTGTTTTGATGACTCAGTAATTATGGTTGGATTGAGTAGATCATATTTTATTGAGAAGTCAGATCAGCTTAGTGCAGATGAGATTTAGTTTAGTTTGCCATGAGCCTGGCAGTGAATAGCTCAACAAAAAGGGAAAGATGGACCTCAGACATGAACCATTTTCCTTGTCCGCAGCGGGACTCTAAACTCAAGCTTATAATGAGAGTATTGGTAAGAGATTTGAGCTGATAATGTGAAGTTCAGCGGTATAATACAGTGAGGTATTATGAAGTCATGGATGGGTGATATCCATGTAGGGATCCGGAGGGATTTGCACTGATAACATGAATGTCAGTGGATAATACAGTGAGGTATTATGAAGTCATGGATGGGTGATATCCATGTAGGGATCCGGAGGGATTTGCACTGATAACATGAATGTCAGTGGATAATACAGTGAGGTATTATGAAGTCATGGATGGGTGATATCCATGTAGGGATCCGGAGGGATTTGCACTGATAACATGAATGTCAGTGGATAATACAGTGAGGTATTATGAAGTCATGGATGGGTGATATCCATGTAGGGATCCGGAGGGATTTGCACTGATAACATGAATGTCAGTGGATAATACAGTGAGGTATTATCAGGTTATGGATTAGGGAATCCGTGTAGTTTAGTTGTTCTTTGTGTTGTTGTTTTTTTTTCTTCGTGGTAGTAACTATTTCTATGTTGGCCTCAAAATTATAGTCCTGAATAGTGTACTGACCTACGATAGGAGAATGAGATAGAAAGAATATTTGGGATGAATGTAAAGTGTGAGAGAGAAACAGTAGTTGAATTGTATGATGTTTAAGACGTTAAAGTGCGAGAGTTGATTAAGAGATTAGAGAGAGAAAATTGTGATGAATGCCTTGGACTACTACTTGAGATGACTCAAGTGAACAATAGATTTACATAAGCAGAAATGAATAACTATAAAACTGTGGCAGTAAAAATGATTTTAAATGTATTACCGTATGAAAAACGAGAGTGATCAATGAGATGGGATAGAGATAATAGAGAGAGTGAGAGAACAGGAGAAAGTGAGAACTGTATTCATAGATCTGTACTATTTTATTGACCTTGTGCGAAAGTAAACAAAGATGAACTTTTGTAATTCATTCATTATTATGATCCAGTTTGGAATTTACTACGGTTAAATGTGAGACAATGGAACATGATTGAAATGCAAAATTATACTAACTGGTTGATGTTGTGGTCTGATATAAATTGGAAGATAAATACCATAGTAATTGTTTTTGCTCTTTGGAGAAGAGAATATTTTTAGTTGGTTTCAAGTTATTTAGTTAGGGTTTGGACATGCGTTATCATTGTAAGAGAGTTTATTATCATCAGTTTACTTGATAAGTGAATTTAATTAGAAAAGTTATTGAATTGAATTAATATGTTATTTTGGGAATTAGTCGATTTT
Source organism: Nilaparvata lugens (assembly GCF_014356525.2). Lineage (NCBI taxonomy): Eukaryota > Metazoa > Arthropoda > Insecta > Hemiptera > Delphacidae > Nilaparvata > Nilaparvata lugens. Next base: position 105,282,656 of record NC_052518.1, read on the forward strand.
TGCTAGGTAAAGGACTCGGTCGAATTCGCCCATGAGCTAGATATAGTTGTGTTTTGTGTTGGGACTGGCACATCCCCTTCAAGTGTGAGTGTGAATGACTTCCTTCGGAAAGCTCGACATTTTCCAGTAAATTTTCTTCAACATCATGAACGTCTAGCCGAGGGCTGAATGTCACAATTGTAAATGAAGTCGTGACCCACTCCTGGCCATTGTATCCAGGAAGATCCGCTGCTCGTTCCAGTAAAACCGTCTAGAAGATGTGAGTCTAGGTCAACCACTGCCTGATACTCACTTTAGTCAACACCTACTGCGTAGATCGCTTTCGAGTCTGCTGGGAGAAGAAGCTGTCAGCAACACAGTCCGATAACAGAGGAGAAGAACATTTGGCCAATGACCGAAGATCGACTCCTAAGACGTTGACACAGTGTGTCATTGCCAGAACCACCCTTAAGCCCTGAGGAGGGCCAGACCAAGATCCATTTCAGCCCAACTTGCGTCATAATACTAGCTCAACTACTAGTCTGTCTCTCGCCGGAGTACTCGAGGAGATGAGAGCGTCATCAAAGAATCAACTGCAACCGAGTCCCAAGAGTGTGGACATGGATGGCGACGTATCTGCTCTGAGTGCTGCCTCAGCCTGGTACATGGGTGTACCTCCAGCTGCCTGAACGAGAGACACTCCTAGGATGTGTGCGGGCGCACACCAGCCTCCCTCCGGGACGTTTACGCCCTGCGCCAGCATCGTGGGGCCACAGACTCATCACCCCTAAGTCGAGAAGAAGCTTCCAAATGTCCAGTGTGCAGAAAAATATTGTGAATAGTGTGAATACAGAATCTTAGTAATATCGTCTTGTTTAGGGGAGGGGGTAGCGTGATGGTGATAATATTGAAATAAATAAATTAATTATGGGTTTGTATTTTCATAGAGATAAATTTAGTATGGGTTCATTCGAAAAGTGTAGAATTAGGACTTCAACAATAAGACTTTAGTGATCTTGTAGCTGAATTTTGTGCGTAAATTTTTATCGTGAGAAATTTATTTTTCTGTTAAAAAATAATTTTCTCACATTAAGATGTTGCTAACTTGCGTCCGAGGAGACTCCAATTTTATGCAGGGTTGAGGTATTCTCACGGAGCTGTATTTCCGTTAGCGATGGAAAATACACGAGTATTAGGGAATATTTCAAACTTGCATTATTTTCCTTTCCCACGGAATTATGCTCGTCTCCACGTGGACCGTTGTCTCGTTGGTGGAAGGGGAACATAATTTGCGTGGAATAGTTCAGTTCCAATCAAGCCGCGGCCGAAATCACATTTAAAATCCAGAGGTAGCCTCGGATTGACTCATTCTCCTTTAAAACTACTTGTTTCGAAGTTAATCAAGAAAACAAAAAAATCATATCACAAACCCCCTAAATTCTTACATATATATTATTTCATCAAGAAAACTGTTAATTTTATTGGAAAAATGAATGAACTAATATTGTAGTCCATAATGTAACGAATCAAATGGCATATAATAGAACTGTTTCCGATCAATGGTTACAGAGATAATTGATTTCCCGTGTTTACCTGTATTTTTCATGTTTTAGGGGGCTGGGGCGGAAAGCTCCAAGGGGATTTCTTGGGACTTTTGGGAGAATGTGGGACTTTTGGGACCTCTGGGAGGGTTCTATCGATGGCGGGAAATTCAGCTTTTATTTAATTTTCCGATCGAAAGTTTTTTTGGACCTTCATTGACTGGGCTTTTGTAACTCATGACCCCTTGAAGGTACAGACCTGAAAATGGTATCAATCTCTTCGTAAACATGTATGGGAATAGATTATCGATGATGGCAATCTCAAAAATGTTTGTCATCTTAGAAAAATCCAAGATGGCAGCCAAAAAACTGATTTCAAGAGTTTGTAGTTAAATTCACCATAGTAAAAGTTGGTGGAATTGGATAAATCTTTTGGATATTGTAGTATGATTGTATTGAAGCTTCCAGATGACTTAATTGATCCGATATCCTTGACATTACTAGAATTAAAGATGATTTCTTGAAAGTCGACATATTTTTGCCGCCATCATGTTTTTTCATGATGACAACATTTTTAAGATTGCCATCATGGATAATCTATTTCTACACATCATTATATAGAGATTGATACCATTCCCAAGTATGTATTCAAAGTGTCATGAGTTACACGGTTTTCTAATTGTTGAGATTGGCATTTGGTGGAAAAAGCGTGTTTTCCGCTGCAAACAGTACTTTGTACTCTTTTTCCAATGACGCTCCAGCCGTAAAATATGGACTCACAGCCTCCAACCAGATGCCATTTTGAAGCTTTGAAAATATTCTACAACAATGTGCCAATAATACTAGTGTTTGTCTACTGCGAATACATATACAGAGTTGAAAGTGAAATATTGTCCCCGAAAAATGTATGTTTAAAGTTTTTGAAGTTGAATAAATAATTGAAACAGTGGTTGAAATGCGATGATTCTCCCGAACATCATTGTTTGGTTAATTCTAAACACTTTGGTGGTAAAACCAATCCGATATCTCTTACAATAACTGAATAACAAGAGATGTAAAAATTTCTGTCAATAATGACCTCCATCTTGTATTTTTCAATGATGTCGAATATTTTCGTTGTTACCATCATCAATATTCTTATTCGTCTTGTTGTAACGAGGAGATTGAGACCATTTGCAAGTCTCTATCTTTAAGTAGTCATGAAAAAATCGATTTTATAGTTCTAGCTTGTTACCTCATACATATGGAAAAACGCACAAGAAATCATGCAAGATTTTCTTTGGAGGACGTACAGCGCACGAAGATATATCGTTCCAAAGTTGAAAAAACGCTCTAAATTTCAAAGATTGAAAATTTCTTTGTATCTCTTGCGCAAAAAAAGTTATAATGGAATGAAATTTGAACAAATTTAGAAAAAAACGTTTTTTGGGCTTTTGAAGGTTATAACTAAAAAAAAATGCGTTTTAGAGGAAAATTTTACAGAATCAAAATCTGTAGAGGAAGATTTTAAAAATATTTTCGTCTGGAAAAAACGGTTGAATATCTTGAACGGTTATTGAAGTACAAGCGATATAGTAAAACCCTGAATATTTTGGCGGCCATCTTGTTTCCGAGGTGTTTGCCTGTGATTTTGACCTATCACCATCACGATCCTTATTATGCTAGACCTAACGAAGAAATTGAGACATCTTCCACGGCTGTTACTCAAAACTGACCACGGAGTGCCTTATTCATGACATTTGCGCCCGAACTATATTTTAAATTATCTCTAACAAGTTTGATTATTCTGAAACGTCTCTGATCGGGGAGGTTCAGAGTAGAACTAGCAATGTGTGCTGGGGTGATATTATGTTCATGGCGTTCAAGAGAGTAAACAAAACGTAGACAATAATTTTGGCAGCGCTGCATTTTATCATTGAGTGTAACTTGCATGTCATTGAGGACAGAGTTGCAGTACGGTAGGTGAAATGTGGAAAAATCAAAGATTGGACCAGTAATAATCTTATACTTCTAGGAAGGACATCTTGCAATTTTTTAAGTGAATGCATTGCTGAGAAAACCTTTCTACAGGTTTTACTGACTTGTTCTGACCATTCGAGGCTTTTATCCATAATGATGCCTGGGTTTTTCAGAGAGAGATAAATTCGGATACACATTCATAAAATCAAGCACTATCCAATTATTAATTTATGTTTTATATTATATTGTATTGACATAATTTTTTGTGTATTATTTTTATTGATAACTCTAACCTATCAATAATTTAACAATATTAAGCCTCCATTTAAATGGTGGTTGGCGCTTCATGCCTTGATAACAGATTACAGATTATCAACAAAAATTACAAGATAAAAGTCCAAGTAGCACTAACATATTATTCAAATTTTAAAATTTCTCATTAGTCAAATTATTTTTAATTTCTTATTCTTATTGTAATTCAAATCATTATAATAGTTTATTGTTTAATATTATACTTTCTGCACCAGTAAAAATTCAGACTAAAGGCAACTCAAATCTGAGACTAGTTGAGGTGGGTGAAATATAGCCTGATATTAATAATAGCTAGGTAAACAGTTGTTGCTCGAACTCGAATTTCATTATTTTCAACATTCATTTTTATGAAATCGTAATTATAACAGATCTTCAACACCCTCTGTGTTTAAAGGACGAGTCTGGCTCGCGGATCGGGCTCACAGGCCCCATCCGGCGAGTTGGGCTCAGAAGAAAATGGATATTAGAAGACTTGAGTCTATGATTTTTTTCTGACGTTTGAGATATAAATTGGACATTTTTTGTATATTGGAATATGGGCTTAAGTACACTCAACAATAAATTTTCCATTTTTTGACCGAATTTGACTTATGATGCATGATTTTAGACCGCCTTGACAAGCCGAGAATGAAGTGTAGTACGATGAAATCTGAGCATTGTGTCAAAAGTTAAAAGTGTTTGAAATTTTGATCCTTAAGGTGTCCTTAAGCGCGCCTCTCCATTAGGAAATACTGAAATGAAGTGCATCTAACGGGTGATTCACATAGATCATAATATCATGAACGTATGTCATTTTGCGAAATATTAGTGTGAGAACAATGTAGTTGGTGATGATGGTTGAAGCTGAAAATTAGGTGGTTTTCACAATACAATGAGCATTGTTGTCAGGTGTACCTGGAAATATATATGAGATAGAGCGCTCTACCTGATCTCAGATTGTAGAGCACAAAAATACGCCCAGAGGGATTTTGAATTATACATCTAAATGGTCACAATCGTAAGATATTGTTGATCAAAAACTAAAATTCATCAAAATTGATTTTTTTCTTCAAATTTCACTCGTTTTTGAAAAATCAAAACTCAGTACTCATTGGAGATAAAGAGTTCCGAATGATCTCATTTTATACAGAATTTCATAATCTAAAACAAAGGCAAAAGCAAATTTTTCTGTCCGATTACGAGATTTGGCAGAAATAGCTGAAAACTGGAAAATGAGCCGAAAATATGAGGTTTTTGGGACACTCTGTATCTAGCACAAGGAAATTTTGCATGAAGAAATTGGTTCTGGACTTCTCTTATGTACCCAAATAATATATTAAAAAATCAGAACTACAATATAAATTGCATGCACCAATGTATATAGTGACTGGACTTAACAGAGTAGATCTGGTAGACTTCATAAATAATGAGCTTCAAAGATACAGTAAAAAGGGCGACCATATATAAGCTATAAGCTACCTGAATAATTGTGAATATTGTTCCAAACAGGGAGGAATTGCAGAAACTACAAAACGGAATTAGTCAAGGGCTTCCGGCGAGTGATTAGTTCTATAGATGTGTAGTCCATCTGACATGGGTCAATGTAATTTTCGTATTGTTATTTAGGACGTTGACTGATTTATTCTTTAGCGCTCTTTTACTCTTCTCTCTTTCACTCATTCTCTCACACACACACTCTCTCTCTCTCTCTCTCTCTCATTCACACCCTCTCCCTCACTCCTTCTCTCTCATTCTTTCTCTCTCACACACTCACACACACACAAATTAATACACTAATGCTTAGGCACACACTTTACGCACTAAACGGGCTTTAGGGTTGAGTGGCAGAGAGGAACATGAGTCCTAACTCCGCCCTAATAAAGGCAATTAATCAATCAATCAATATCTCACTCACTCACTCTCTCTCTCTCTCTATCTTTGATAGAGAGTTAGTGGGGAGGATATTTTGAATATTCTTTCCAAAGAATGGACATTGATATGTCCAAGGCTCCGCCAATTTATGTAGATGCATAACAATATTATCTAAAGCTATTACCAATTGCTTCTTTCATACCATATGCAGTTCAATAATCATTTTCTTAGTCTATATTATGTAAATTCATCTATTATTTTGCTGTATTGTAAGCTATTGTATATATGTGTATAAGCCAGTATATATTGTAATCTACATTAATAAAGTACTCAATCCATCTCATCTCTCACTCTCTCTCTCTCTCTCTCTCTCTCTCTATATATATATATATATATATATATATATATATATATATATATATATATTTGTTTAAATCGAAGCTTCTGTCATCATTAATAAATGATACATTAGCATAAGGTCACCAGCTTGGTAGGGTTTGGTGCATTCATGCTCTCATTTCATTCATAGATTCATAATTACCTCTCTTCTTTTTCATTTAAGGTCTGATCACAATGTTTTGTAATAGGACTGTAGGAATTCTTCATGAAGAAACCACTGGAGAAACAGAAACAAACCAACTTGAAAATCAGAATGAGTTGGTTGATGAATCATTGAAGGAGTACAGGTTTGTGGTGAAATCGTTCAACCCAAACACACCTTTCGAGATGTGTACCACAGAGTTTGTCGATCAGCAAGTTACTCACCTGCTGGCAGATTTGAACGAGCAAGAGGAATTAACTGTTGGTAATGCGCGAAGTGTCTGTTTGTTTTGCACAAAATATGAAACCAGCAGGTTGAGTATACCCTGCGGTCATTGGGTGGGGTGCTATCACTGCATTTGTAATAGGGTGAGAAAGAGGCAGTATTTACAGATGACAAATGGAGATTGATCGATAAGTACTGAGTATGAGCACGGAATAAATATACCATATTGTAAGTTCTTCTATTGCTCTACCATATCGTAAGTGCTTCACTATTGTAAATTCGAAAACACATTCCAGTGTAAGAGCTTGTAGGCTATTAAGGTGCGTACAGATATACGCGCCGCGAACATGAGCAATTCACTTTTAATCAGCTGACTATATCCGTATTTTTACAGAAACGGTAAGATATAGATATAAACAGCTTGGCATCAGCTGATTAAAAGTGAATTGCTCATGTTCGCGGCGCGTAAATCTGTACGCACCTTTAGATGCAATATTGTCAATTGATTGTTTCGAAATTGGTGTTTGGAAAGATATTTCCACATTATATTCTCAGCACCAGAAAGTCACATTTGCCCAGTTCATCCAATAATGAATGTAAAATCATCAGAAATGAAGATTGTTTAGAATATTGTATGAGAATATTTTTGTTTGCTAGTTGGAATCAATTTTAGAAGCGGGAAAAAAATGAAGAAAGTCTAAGTAAAATCAAAAACAGTGACAAGCGTCTTGAAAAGATGGGAAAAAAGAGAGAGCAACGAGAAATGTATGGTATTCTAAAGAAAGGATTAGTTGGCCTCTAGAATATTTCCTCCTCAATGTCAATCCCACATATCCACTCCTCAATTTCATTCCTGAGCTTTCTGCTCATATTTTCTATGAATTTAGTCGGGATTAAATTTATCAGCCTTTCATTTATTTATTTTATTTATTTCATGTTACAAACAAAATACATTTCAAATAAAAAATAATACAAATTTTTTTCCATGCATGGGCAAAATGCCTGTGTGCAGGAAAGAGTAACAATCTGAATAGTTCATAATGACAATAGTTCATAATAAGTTAACATAATGAAATACATGACAATATATGTGAAAGATGGAAAAGATTGAAATGAGTGATGGAAAAATGAAGTATGTTGTGAAGAAGAAGAAGAGAGAGAAAAATGAATGAGGGGCAGAAAACTCACTGTCAAGCCAAGAACAAGAGAAACGGATCAGAACAATGGCCAACCGACTCAGCATGCATTAAGGCTAGTCTTATCAAAAAAGTATAATTTGATTTAAGGAAATCTAAAATTCTTATCCTACCAACCTCCAAAAGCCATCTATTAATGTGGCGTTTGTATACGCCTATGACCGAGTTTCAATGTCTTTAATGTGTTGGGGGAGTTTTGAGTAAAGTATATTTGCTCTATAGAAGGAATTTGTTGTGTTTATTGATTTGAGTACTCTAGGAATAACAATGCCACCGTTCACCGGGCTCCTGGTTGTGTAGCCATGTTGCACTTGAGCGAATATGTCTTGTTTATTCTTGTAGATGTGCATAAGCAGGGATCGAACATACAGCTGATTAATATTAAATACTTTAAACTCGTTAAATAGGGTTTCAGTAGGGTACCTACTATTTTTCTGTAACGCCGTTTTAATAATAGATTTTCGAGTCACTTCCAAGGGATTCAAGACAGTCTTTGTGGCGCCTCCCCAAGCTAAGATACCATACTGTAAGATAGATTGGGCATATGCATAATATACTTGCTTAAGCATTTCAATATTCATGATTTTACTTAGAAAATTGAAAATGTATAATAATTTCCTTAATTTATTCCTAGTGAAAATGATATGGGAGCTCCATTTCAAACGTTTATCGAATAATACTCCTAGATACTTATATTCTGAGACAGCTTCAACTGTGTCACATACCATACATTCATCCAATGCTCCACATGAGTGCAATTTTAATTCCACATCCACAGGTTCGGCATCTTCTCTCAGACAAATTGGCATGCACTTAGTTTTACTCACATTGACAGTTAGACGATTCTGATCGAACCATCTTTTCACTTTATTCAGTCCACACTCTTTAAAAGGTACAAGTTTTTATATTGTTTTTATTAAAGCCCATATAAAAGAAGTGATTTCAGTACATTAATAGCATATAGAATAAGTACACAGCATATAGAATAAGTATTGTATTTGCCTCCAGAATATAACATGAGATGAAAGAACACCAACAATTCCAAGAACCGGCAGAACAATCATAAGAATTACTTTGAATACTGTGTTGCATAACAACTCATTTTCGTTAGTTTGATGTCGAATATCGCTACTTCAAAGAGCTAGACTATTGTGTTTGATAGCTCTGCAATAGTGCTGACTGCTGACAACAAAAACCTAAAAACTGAAAACATATAGCTGAGGCACTAAGCGACTCACAATTGTGACAAACTGACTGAGAATAAACTTATTTTTAATGAAACATACATTACCAAGAATTGTTGGGTTTAAACGCAAACATCAATCTAGCTGACTGCTAGCCGACATTCGTAGTAGTAAATAATACCATGTATATTATTTCAAAAGATCTAATGAAGTGAACTAACAATGATAACATAAAAATCATGGGAAACTTCTCAGAATTATTTGTTATTTGAAGCCACATACACATTGAAATTGAAATTTATTCACAACACTGACATATTTTACAAATATTTTTACAATGCAATTATTATAAAGAAACAGTATCATGATAGAAAAAAGAAAAGAACTTGAGTAGCTTAACAGCTGTGGTTGAAGTTCTACACTATTGTTATTGTACATTATAATATGAACGAGACAGTCACTTGATTTTGATAACTAAAAAAAAAAAGAATAAGTCTTTTTGCAATTTCACACAAACAGAATTAGAGCAATAGTAAAAAACAAAAAAGAAATAATAAAACCTGAAAAAACAAATAAAATATAATTTCCTGAAGTACCTAAACATCTATACAATAAATATATAACATAAAAAGAATAAATAAATAAACCTCTGTCACCAGTCAAATTTTCAACAATTGAGTCTAAAATCAGTCAAATTGAGCATCAGTAAAGTAACAAATAAAGGCAAAAGTTAAATTTAGTAGAAAATTGTTTAAAATACTACAAGGAAATACTGAGGGAGAAATACTATTAATTCAATAAAACCGATTTACGCGGGAAAAAAATGAAGAAAGTCTAAGTAAAATCAAAAACAGTGACAAGCGTCTTGAAAAGATGGGAAAAAAGAGCAACGAGAAATGTATGGTATTCTAAAGAAAGGATTAGTTGGCCTCTAGAATATTTCCTCCTCAATGTCAATCCCACATATCCACTCCTCAATTTCATTCCTGAGCTTTCTGCTCATATTTTCTATGAATTTAGTCGGGATTAAATTTATCAGCCTCTGAGAGACGTAAGAAAATTGTCTTCCACTCACATTTAAGTCCATTCTATTTTGCTGAAATATGTCTCTAGTAGGGCATAAGTTCAAGTTGGAACCGGTTACATGCTTATTACATTAATGTTTATTGTTTTTTATGTAAAATATTAGGTTTTTTATGTAGAGCTGTCAACGGTTAACACTTTAAAATCATTGAATAGATCACAGGTGGGATAACGTCTGGGCTTGCTTAGCATAGTTTTAATGATATATTTTTGAATTATGAATAGCTTTTTGAAATGTGTATCCAAAGCCCCAACCCAAGCCCGTATACCATATTGTATAACGGATTGTGCATATGAGAAGTAAATTAATTTTGTACACAATTACTGCAGCACAATTACAACTATAACAAGAATTGTCTAGGTCCTCAGGACCAAGGGTCACGATTAGAAGGTTAAAGTTACAGTTTTACTGATGTATAACTAATTTTAGTGATTTCTAACTAGGTAATAGAAACGAAATGTATTAATGGTGTTGTTTAGGTGCGTTTGTAATGTGTGGTGAGTTTATTGAAGGCAGCTGTGGCTCCACTCAGCTCATTCATAATGACGAGGCACTGGCTCTGAATCACCCTTTAACGGCCGCCATTCGCCAACAACTGCAACTGGATCCAAGCAAAATGGTGCTGAAAAAGTATCAATTCAATGAAATCTACAACACCGACCATGTAAGTAGATCGAAATCGTAGTCAATCAAATACAGTTGATATCAAATACAGTTGAAATCATCGAGAAAAGATAAGCAATTATAGAGAACCACTGTGAGAGACAGTCTTCAGAGAAGATTGCAAGGCTTCTCTGATTGGTTCTCGTGGAATTTAATCACGGTTAAAACAGTTTCAACAGGATTTTGTGCAACCGGGCCTCAGTACCGTTCATGCCTATTTTTTATGTGAAAAACATGGTTAAACGCATGTCAGGTGCCATACAAGCAGAACTAAGCTCGTCTCACAGCAGAGCTTGCAAGAAAGAATAAACGCAGTAATTGAGTCGTTTGAAAGGCAGGAGAACAGGTATTTTCACTCAATTAAGAGTTTCATTCTTTTATTGATTCAAAGATACACAATTATTTTTTAAAAATAAAATAACAGTGATCAAAAGCCCAAAACTATTCCTCCCCCAGATTTTGATTCATTAAAATAGGCTATGTTTCCTCCACTACCTTATGGGAATTTTGATATGGAGGATAAATAAATGATTTGATTTGAGAATAGAATAACTTTATTAATGTAAAATTACAATATACTGTATCAATACACATATGTTTATGCTAAGAGTAGAGTACAGTAAGAGTAGAGTTTATAGCCGCTTCTATCATTCTGTATTAATTTTACTTTTACATTACATTACTCGTATTATACCTAGCATTTCGTACAGTCTATAAAAGTGACTAGGTTCCCCGTTATTGAGTTGAACATCCGTTTCATGAAGAATTCACCAAGCTATTCTCTCATGTAGATGAATTTCACAAGTACAAGTGTTGGCTTGTTATTTTCCAAATCAGGTACATTTTCTAATCAGTTGATTTTGGATACGTAACGAATTTTCTTATTATAGGTGGAGATATTTTCTTGAATTGAGACAGTCATTCAATAGTTGAAGAGTAAAACTGTAAAACTGCGTTTACACCAAAGTTATTGGATTCTATTAGATTGAAAATAGCTTATCATAACAATCTTCATCAACATATATGTGTTAGTCAAGTTCCGTTCAATCTAATAGAATCTATGAGGATTAAATTATTAACGTTTTGTTAATTTTGATTAGAATTTAGTAGATTATTCATTATAGTAGAGTCTCTGTTTTGTTCCTTGTCTAAATGCGTTGCTCTCTAACTGTATTCCATCATGCGGACGGGATTTTATAACTTGCATTGTTGACTATTTCCACATATTTTTTATTTATAGCTCTATAGTGTAGATAATTAAGAAAGGAGATTCATCAGTATTATTATTTCCTTTTTAACCTTCATCCGCTCGCGCCTTGTGGAGTTACAATTTCGGCGGCAATTTGGCCGACCTTGATTTTTTTAGGTTTATTCATTCCCAAAGTGTACAAGATATTCCAATGTCACTGATTACAAGTACTACCCTATAATATAAGTTATTACAGGGGTATAATACGATTTTGATGAATCATATAGCTTATAATGACCTATAATATTTATGTAGCCTTCGTGAAGTTACAAGGCTGGCTAATGCCAGACTATGATGACTTGTTATATGAGTCATTTATATAATTATTGTCATATGACCATAGTTGATCTATTGTGGTTTTAGTACATTTTTATATTGTAATATATAACTGTAATATTTTTACAGTGTCATATTTTTCATGCAGGGCATTTGATAATTCATTTATGTCATAGAATCAGTGTAATACCGGCCGTACTAGTCGTATAAAAAGTTGTTCATTAGAAATATCAGGAAAAAAGTTTAGTTACTTCTCAAAAATTTTAATAAATATCTATTTGATAATGAGTAAAAGTTTACAATCCACTAGAACTTAGAAGTATCTAATCCACTTTTATGTTTTCTTGTAGTTAGGCTATTTCAATTTTACAAGCCATAGGAGATAACTTGAAAAAATAAATACATCACCAATTGGTTTGAGATGAAAATGATGCATTGTAATGTGAAAAAAATGATAAATTTGAAGAGATATTTGCAGAGAAATTCTTGGTGGAGATCCCAACACAAGCGCTCGCACGGGCGGCAATTTGGCAGCTCACCGGTAGTCACACGCTAAAAATCACTCCTATGCTCAAGCAAGTCACCACCCGAACTGGATAAGGGCTGAACAAGTTAGGGAAGATATTGGGGGAGGATTACATGACACTCTCACCACTCACCAATTGCCAGATTAGGAAATATAACAAAAATTCTAAAAAGGCGGCCAATTCGCCGCCCGCGCGAGCGGATGAAGGTTAATATTATCAAGTGATGAATTACCTTTAAGTATTATACTTCATTATTATGTGTCATTATCATTATCTTAGTATTAATAAGTAGTTGGTTATTTTCTTACACTTGCCCAAGTTGTTTGTTTATCTTGTTCTTTTCTTGTGGAAATAGATATATTATTATTTATTTTTAACTTTGGTGTAAACGTAACTTTAAAGCTGAGTTTTTGTAGATTTTAAGAGATTTTCGTTTAATCAGAGATTGCAATAGATCCACCTTTTGAATTCTCAGCTGTATTCGCGAAACTTTTCACTGGTTTGACTAGTGAATTGAACAAGATTCCAAACGATATGAAACAAACATGCTATGCTGTGTGAGTTTACAATTTAGTTCTACATGGGAGAATAGCCTAGTGAAACGGATCTTTAATCCGAATTGGTTTATAGTCATGTTGGAAATAGCTATTTTTTTATTAAAAATGCGTGTGTTGATTTGCACTCGGAGCTAATAGTTTGTTATTTTTTTGTGTGTGTTGTAGACGTAAATGTAAACTACAAGGCAGCTGCATACCCACACTCTTCACGCCCGTCTTCATCTTCATAATAAGTTCATACGATCGTCCAAGGACGCCAACACTCACGGTCGAACCGCCACTCCATCATTCTAAACCATCTCCACGCCCGTCTAAATCGGTGTCGTCTTCAACCACACACTCTAGAGGATCTTCACGCCCGGTGCCGTCTTCAACCACACACTCTAGAGGATCTTCATACACATCTTCATCTCCAGCTTTAGATAGACCCAAGACGCCAACGCTTTTAGAAGAGCTGGACTCGCTAATTAAATTCAAGGCGCCTTCTGCGCCGGTGAAGAAAATATCTTGTTCTTCATCATCTAGTTCTTCAAGCGAAACTAGCTCATGTGAGTCGTTGGAAAGTGATTGTGAAGTGGTAGCGACCATTTCCCCATTTCTAATGTAAGTTTTTAAGTGTTTTCAATCTATTTATATCGTGTCTCCTGTTTTAATTTATATTACAAACTTTAAAGTGTCTTCTGTTATGTGCTATATATATATATACATCTTCCTATTCAAGTGGCAGCCGCCTGTATATGTATATATATATGTTGGTAATGATTATAAACCATGTTGGTCTACCTTACAAATTAATTCGAGCTGATCTTATTCATATATTTTACCAACATGGATTACAATGAGTGAGTAATCAGAGCATTTAACATGATCAAAAATAATTCCCTACTACCTTATCGGCCGAGAATAATGGAGGCTACACTATCAATGGTATCAGATGTGAGAATTCTCCATGAATCGATTTACAAAAATAAAGCTATCAGTTATTTTCAAATGTTATAATGACTTTAAATTGATGTGATTTGAAATAGAATTACTCTATAAATAAGTAAGCCACCACTTTCTACAAGGAGTAAGCCACCTCAACATTCCTCAAGCACAAAAAAACTCAGATAAAAACAGCCTATCATGAGGATAACAACCTTGATAGAATCTACATAGCAGATTTTTCAACTGCCGGATCAACAGAATCAAAATCCTTCTCAGTGCGAATAGTATAGACACGCCCCCCCCCCCACCGGAACAAACCTTATTTTCACATTTCCGCCTTTGTCTACCCAGACATATTTCAAATTTAACACTTTTTGAAGCTTTCTGGCCTCATTGAACAGCTTCCTTTGTAGCATAGTCAATGATAGATTAGCATAAATCTGGCGCTCCTCACCTTGGAAACTGATGCGCCTAGTTGAGAGGCCTTTTACCTGGCATCGTGCATCCTGCATGGCATGCGTTTGCGTTCGTCACACAAACTTGATGATGATGGGGGGCGGCTGATTGGGGCAGCCCTTCAGCCGGTGGCATATGTCGATCGCCTCAGCAGTGACATCCACACCCGCCGCCACACACGTCCTCCGCTTCCGTCACCGGTATCTCATGGATCTCGACTGTATTTCTGCGTCCATACTGCTCCAGATCATCACACTTCAAGGATAAATCGTTTACTTTATCCTTGAGCAATTTATTTTCAGATTGTAAGGCTTTGATAATGTCCTGCTGCTCTTTAATAAGATCTTCCTGCCTGGACAACAAAGTAGTATTCGCATCCAACTTTTCATGACAAGAGTTCAAAGAGTCCCTGAGAACGGCTTGGCCCTCCAATATTTCTTTCCTCAGATCACTAATTGACTGACTGAAATCAATAATAGAAGTCTCAGATGCTGCACTTCGCAATTCCCATGATTCCAGTACATTTTTCACATGAGTCAAGTCCATGCTAGCACAACGCTGCTTATGGAATTTAGAAAAACACTCTGAGCACCTCCATGTAGTTTTAGATAATAGTTCAGATCCAGTCAATTCCTTGTCTGCCACAGTACGAACACATAAATACGATGAAAAACGATCTACAGTCAGTACAGGAAATTTTATCCTTAGCCCTTCTCACAACTGACAAATAATTGTCGTGGAATTTCTCCATAATTGAAAAATGAACAGTTTCATTTTTTTCACATCCCCATTGTTTATTGTGTGACAAATTACACGCAGCATTCATTATTATCGATTATAGGGAAATGAAAAGTTCAAAAAGTCCGTAAATAAGCTTACTAGAAAATATATACAGCTGAAATAGTTACGGTTTAGAAGTTGAAACTCTTTGAGCCGACAGGATTAACAACGAAAACGATAAGACGAGCAAAACAAAACTTCGTCCGACCACGATCAGCTCTAATCTTCGACTGAAGATTTCATCTGTTGATGCACTTTACGTTTTATTGTATTGTCTTTAGTGAGGTCCAAGTTATAATGGCTGTGGAGAAAGATTGGAGAACAGCGTTGCCTACTTCATAGAGGTCCTATTATTACACTTATAGTGAGGTCCACTTTATAATAGCAGTGTTTGATTAACAATGGTATTGCTAACCTTGTCTATCGTTCAACAAAGTGGATAGCGCTATCTCTTTCTCGCTTTACTGTGTTGCCAGATCGTCTTTTAACAATGTAGAATCTATATAAATAAAAATCGAGCCTTAAATTTTGACATTCAATAACTTTTTTATATGTGCACCGAATTCGACGATTTTTTTCTAGTTGTGTTCGTTATGTTCAGAACCAGGTTTATGGCCTATCAAATTTATAATCCGACTTCAGGACTCTTTCCTACGGTCCTTCAAAGTTTACATGTAATCCTTATGGAAGAAGATTTGTGAGCTGGCCACACACAGAAATAAAAATCAGCTGTTTTATTCATTGCGTCATCGAACAGCCGTCGGTAGATAATAGACAAGAGTGTGTGTTGCGTGTGACTGTTGTGTATGTAACCATCCAGCAGTGCAGCCTCAGGTTAAAGACTTACATGCTCTAAACACATTGCTTTTGTTTCAAATAATAATTGTGCTGTCTTCGGTATTTAGAATCAATTGATTTTTAGTAAATTATTACTCGATAGACATTGATAATAATATTATAATGCATATCGATTAGCGTATCACTTGTTTTTGATTATAAGAATTTTCTATTGAATTTTATTCAATATTCTGTACTGTCGATAAATTGTGTACTGGTATTAATATGGTAGTTTGAAGTTGAAGTGTAGTTGATTGGTACCAGCTGTAGATAATGGTTCCTTAGAAGACCTATACAAATAATTATCACTCCCCTATCATTGAAAAACTGGAAGGTTTTGTAGAAACATGATTCACCTCATGAAAGAGAGTTGTTCATATTGCATCACTAATTACTGAAGAATGAAAGAATAGTTTAAAGTTTGTACTTACCTTGCCCTATTAGGAAAGTATTGCTTTCCGAAAAAAATTAAGTTACCCCAATTTCAAAATTTCAATACGTTTCAAGGTCTCCTGAGTCCAAAAAAGTGGTTTTTGTGTATTGGTCTGTAAGTGTGTGTGTGTATTGCGTCTGTGTACAAGATATCTCATCTCCCAATTAACAGAATGACTTGAAATTTGGAACCTAAGGTCCTTACAATATAAGGATCGACGTGAACAATTTCGATCAAATGCAATTCAAGATGGTGGCTAAAATAGCGAAAATGTTGTCAAAAACATAGTTTTTTACAATTTTATCGAAAACGGCTTCAACGATTTTGATCAAATTTATACCTAGAATAATTATCTCTTGATGCTTGCAAGATAAACTGATAAACAGATTTTGACGATTGTATTTCTTCTGAACTCAGAAATGATTGCATTAAAATCAATGATCTATCTATCTGTGTGAATGTTTACTTCTCTATCTCTGTGATGTTTACTTCACATACCTCCTATTGGCTGATAGAGCCTAATGATGGGGGGCCAACTCGTCCACGTCCACTTTCCCGACACAGGCGTCAGTGAGTGCGACCGTGACCACGACGGTCATCAGCTGCTGCATAAGCAGCTGGAGCAGCCGGAGGTCTTCCTGTGCAGCACCTGCTTCTGGCACTTTATTACTAGCATTTCCCTCCTGCGAACCCGGCAGAATATTATCCATGTTCAAAATTGAAATGATGAATTCAGATGTCAGATAAACAGATCCGATCCTTCGGTTAAGCTCCAATAGGAGATTATTGGCTGGTAGTCTACTCTTGGTGGCTCATGTGGCACAGCATGTGACACCAATTTTGCAGTTCTCTTGAGGGAGGCTGCTTTTGCCACTATGCTGTATAATTTGTTGTTTGGAATGGTGACCACTGGATTGTGCATGCATGTAGAAGTGAATCTCAATTGTGGCTCTTGACATGCTTTTCCAGGTTCCCTGAGAACGAGGTTTTATAATCACAATGATCACACTGAACAGTTTATCACCATAGTGTGTCCTCTGATGCGTTTTCAGGTTTCTCAGAAACTGCGAGCTGTATTCACACAACTCACATCTGTAAGGCTTTTCATCGGTATGGTTCCGCAGGTTGCTATGGTAGTGGGTCTTGAAATCACAAAACTCACAGCTGAACCGCTTTTCGTTGGAATGCACGACCACGTGTCGCTTCAAGTAGATCAGTCGCACCGCTTTGTAGTCGAAAAACTCACAGCTGAAGCGTTTTTCGTCCGCGTGTGCAAGTTGAGCGTTTTTTGCTCCAAGCATCGGAAATCACAGAAATCACAAACGAACTGGTACCGGTTGGCATGGTTGGTTTGGAAATGTTGCATCAGCTGTTGTGGGTTGGCAGTTGTGTAACTGCAGTGGCCACATTTGTCAGGCTTCCGTTTCAGCTGGATGCTGGGACACGCAGCTGCCTCCATTTCACCAACAGTGGACAACTCTTCGCCATACCCACAATCATTTGGATCGTAAACTCTTTCTTCACACTCGTCTGTATCTGAAACAAAAAGTCAAGAATGAAAATATGTATTAAATCAATTTACAAATAGATTACAATACAAAAACTGGTTGATGTGTGCTAGTTACTGACTATGTTGGTTGTCATTTCAAAAAGTCACTGGTCGTTGTTAGACAGAGAGCGCGGCGCTCATCTTTTGTTGTAACCAATATTTTCACTTTTCCACATGTGTTTTTGCATGGAAAGTTATTCTTGAGGAAATCCTACATAAAACTGCTAATTCAGTATGCAAACATGTAACTTAAATGGTCGATGCTATAGTAGAATAATTCTGTAAGCGTGTGCTATCTGATGTCAGTAACTCAACTTATTTGTTAAAAACGTGCTTTCCGGTACATGAACCAATTTGATTTGAAAAGCTTCAGAAAATTGTAATTAACAGCTATTATAACTGAATTATATGAATTTTCAGGATAGTAGGGCTGAGTTTTGAATATAAGTATAACAAAAAAATGAATATAGCTTTTTATACCTCTGTGTAACCAAGTTTCAGTTAACTCAATAATATCATAACTGTTACACAGTAATGATGTGTAGAAATGCAATGATTTGGTACGAAGTCCTCTAACATTCTGATAGTAAATAGATGGATGAGAAAAAGTAGTCATAAAAGAAAGAGAAAAAAAGATTAAGTTAAGAGAAAGAAAAAGAATCATGTAAGCTGTGTAAACTAAATTCAAATAAAAGTTAAATAGAAAGTTATTCTTATGTAGTACATTACACCACAAAGATTTGCTGTTTTATGAGGAGAGAACTTATAACTCATAGGTTGTAGTTATATATATATATATATATATATATATTATATATATATATATATATATATATATAATATATATATATATAGATTAAAACAGGAGAAACAAGACATAAATAGATTGAACACTTAAAAACTTGCATTAGAAATGGGAAAATTTTTGGAGACTGAGTCTCCTTTCTCAACCGAGCAGACTGCTTTCTCTGCGAGCAGAGTCTGCTCGGTTGAGAAAGGAGACTCAGTCTCCAAAAATTTCCCCCATTTCTAATGCAAGTTTTTAAGTGTTTTCAATCTATTTATGTCTTGTGTCACCTGTTTTAATATATATTACAAACTTTAAAACTATTATGTGCTATATATATAGCACATAATAGAAGACACTTTGAAGTTTGTAATATAAATTAAAACAGGAGACACAATATGAATAGATTGGAAACACTTAAAAATTAACATTAGAAATGGGGGGAAATTTTCTCAACCGAGAAGACTGCAGTTTTTTTCCACCTATTTATATATATATATGTGTGTGTGTGTGTGTGTGTGTGTGTGTGTGTGTGTGTGTGTGTGTGTGTGTGTATAGGTAGATAATAATATAATGTAAATAACAAGTACATACATAACATAAATGAAACATATGGTATGTCAAAAATGCGACCCCTGGTGAAGAATGGGCTGACAAAATCAGAGTGCAAACTATTCACTTTGGCCGAGCAGCGTTGCTTGGATCGCCTTCAACAAGAGAAGGCAATGGAGGAGGAGAGAGCTGAAGCACAAGGGGCAGCAGGAGAGAAGAAAGAGAAAAAAGACAAGAAATCCAAGTCTGATTTGGACTCAAATACGCCCAAGGGGCAGCAGGAGAGAAGAAAGAGAAAAAAGACAAGAAATCCAAGTCTGATTTGGACAGAAATACGCTGCTTCGTCTGCCAAAGACTTCAAAATTATTGGAAAATGCAGTCAGTCAGAACACTCCAAATGACAGAGAGAAAGAGGTCGAGCAGATTTACCAGACTAGTTTCATGCTTGTATGTATGTAGGAAGAAGAGCAACTCTATGGAAGAAGGAAGAATCACAGAGGTTAGAGGCATTTTTTATTTTTTATACCAAAATATATATGTATGTAAACATATATATATATATATATAATATATATATATATATATATATATATATATATATAATATATATACGGTATGTCAAAAAATGCGACTGCTGGCAAAGAACGGGCTGACAAAATCAGAGTGCAAACTATTCACTTTGGCCGAGCAGCGTTGCTTGGATCGCCTTCAACAAGAGAAGGCAATGGAGGAGGAGAGAGCTGAAGCACAAGGGGCAGCAGGAGAGAAGAAGAGAAAAAAGACAAGAATCCAAGTCTGATTTGGACAGAAATACGCTGCTTCGTCTGCCAAAGACTTCAAAATTATTGGAAAATGCAGTAAGAACACTCCAAATGACAGAGAGAAAGAGGTCGAGTAGATTTACCAGACTAGTTTCATGCTTGTATGTATGTAGGAAGAAGAGCAACTCTATGGAAGAAGGAAGAATCACAGAGGTTAGAGGCATTTTTTATTTTTTATACCAAAATATATATGTATGTATACATATATATATATATATATAGATATATATATATATATATATATATTATATATATATATATATATATGTGTGTGTGTGTGTATGTAGGTAGGTAATAATATAATGTACATAACAAGTACATACATAACATAAATGAAACATATGGTATGTCAAAAATGCGACCCCTGGTGAAGAATGAGCTGACAAAATCAGAGTGCAAACTATTCACTTTGGCCGAGCAGCGTTGCTTGGATCGCCTTCAACAAGAGAAGGCAATGGAGGAGGAAAGAGCTGAAGCACAAGGTGCAGCAGGAGAGATGAAAGAGAAAAAAGACAAGAAATCCAAGTCTGATTTTGACACAAATACGCTGCTTCGTCTGCCAAAGACTTCAAAATTATTGGAAAATGCAGTCAGTCAGAACACTCCAAATGACAGAGAGAAAGAGGTCGAGCAGATTTACCAGCGCCTGGCGGAACAATATGCAACAGAGACTGTGACTAGCTTTACGCTGTCTGTAGGAAGATTGATTGATTGATTTATTTGTCACATGCTAGGTCTTGAAAAACCTATTGCATTTATACATTACAATGCGAAATTAAAAAATAATAAATTAAAAATATTATTGCAAATATATACAAAAGAGGAAAAATAATAAGTAAACTCAGTTAAAGGTAATTGAATATATAAAACTAAGACAAAAAAATTATAACCTTATTACAATTGAAAAATATTACGATATGATGAAGAAGGAAGAACATTATTGTAACTAATTAATGAAGAATAATGATAATAAAAAAGTGAAAGAAAGTTATAATGAAGGAAGAAACAGATGATGGAGAGTACTAAAATTTAGAAAGGTAATTATATGAGATTGATAAGATCCCATAATCAAACAATTATTGGTATACACATATTTATATATATATATAATATATATATATATATATATATATATATATATATATATTATATATATATATTAAAAATGAACTACAAATAGAGCACAATTACTTTTCAGAGGTGTTGAAAGTTCGGATCACAGAACTGCAATTCAGTGGACCTCACAAAGCCAATGACTTCACATCCGTCCTTGAAGAAAGGTGTAAATGATTTAGTAATAAGAGAAGAGGAATTCTAAGAAGCACCGAGGTTAATAAGTTACCTGCACGTATATACAATATATATGTGCATTTTTGTGTTCATTTTTATATTCATGATCACAGTTTTTGCTTAATTTATCTCCATTTTCAGTTGTAACAATACCTAATAATTATACATCATTTCATATAGTATTATATATATATATAATACTAATGATATAATAATAGAAGATTAATTGACCAAAAATGATGTATAATTATTAGGTATTGTTACAACTGAAAATGGAGAAAAATTAAGCAAAAACTGTAATCATGAATATAAAAATGAACATATATATAAATGAATATATATATATATATATATATATATATATATATATTATATATATATATATATATAGATGCATTTTTTACCAATATGTATTTTTTGAATATTGTTGCTTTTTTCAAATGTTAATAAAAAAGGCCACTGCCAGATATTAACCAAACTGTATTTTTTATCATTTCATATCAACCAATATTATCCTTTCTATTCTACCTCTATATAATTATTATGTATCTGCGTGTCACAACAGAATGTAATATCGCTTGGCAAGCTACTATATCATCATGTGACCGCCGCATGAAAATAGATCAATAGTGAGTCAACCATGCCAATTTATAAATGAGTAGTATTATGCCCACGGACACTTGTGCTGTGTTTTTAATATAAAACATAGAGACAAATAAATATTAGTTAGTCACGTCAGATTATATACATCGCCGATATATCAATGGTTAGATACAGTATTATTCATAGCAAAAGTGGTGTTTTCAATATGTGGACCGATAGCAACAATAATAGTAGAGACTAGATGGGTGTATTTCGATCAGCCCAGGTGCTCGATTAGTCCAGGTGTTCGATTACCCCAGGTCGGACTTTCCCGATTAGACCAGGACCTGGTATAATCCAACTACTGGGTTAATCGAAGCATTCTGTCTCGATTATACCAGGTCATCTAAACGATACCTGGTCTAATCGAGACGTGGGCTAAACGAGACTGAATGTTTCGATTAGCCCAGTAGTTCGATTGTACCAGGTGTCATATATACTGCAATGGCAGAAGCACGAGCTGTTATATAATTATATAAAGTACAGTCGGTAGCTACGCTTCCATAAAAATAGAACATTTACTGTCAATGAAATCTTTATTGTCAATGCCTTTTCCAAATCTGAATATTCATGAACATTTTTGAAAATTGGCTCACTTCAATGACATTTTGTGATTCGAACAATAAAAAAACATGTATTTAGTGTTTTTATTCAGTTTTTGTAAGGAACTTTATCAGACGATACTTTAAACACATTCTGAGATGAGACACCAATACAAATCCTAATCGAGAAAGGTTTTTGTTTTCAGGGTAGGAAAGTTTTAAGAGCGAAGAAGTTTTAGATAAAGATCTAATCTTCATTTTGTATCTAAGACTTTTTCTCCAAGATGGATAGTATCCTTTGTACTGGCTTGGAAAGGAGAATGACAAATATAAATAATAGACGAGGCACAATTCTCTAAAACGATCGTTTTTATATTACACAGCTGGCTATATGTCATCTTATGAACTTCGGGGATGCGATATTTTGATTTTTCACATACTCACTTTTTTACTATCTTCAGCTGTTTCAGCCAAGGATGACTTATCCTTTTAATGTCGTTCAGCGAGTTTTCTCAAGGATGAGACATAGTGCAATCGAATTTTTATTCATAAACCTACTATGTTCCAAAGTTTGTGTAAACCGTTAGAGCCGTTTTCGAGATCCGTTAAACATAAATAACCAGATATAAAAATATAAATATACAGAAATTGCTCGCTTAATATAATAGGATATTCAAAGTTAATCATTATTTTACAATTTTGAGCGATTAGTGAGTGTTATTTTGTTATTCAATTTGGTTTGTAAAAAATCTCAATTAGAATTTTTATGTTTTCAAATATTTGAACTGAAAAATTGGACCTGAATTCAAGTGTATGGAACATAACCTACTTTTTGGACCATTCATAGTGTACCTTATAAATCAAAATTCGGGGAAGAAACAGTTTTGGGCTGTGCCTGTTAGTCCTTCGTCAGTCATTTTGAAGCTGAGATCCACCATTTTCACCGTTAAAACAATAATTCATACTCGGACATTAGGAATGCATGAGATTTGTAGTTACTAACAACTAATTAGAACAGGATTTCTACAATTGAGAATGTGATGGTTTTCATTCAGAAGCCCCATCCTTCCCCAGGTTGAATGTAAATTTTTATCGCGAATTCCACAAAACCACTACGGACGCTTCTGTCATTTATACAATTCCCTAACAACGTGCATGCACCGATTAGATATTTCTCACAAATATCTTCATTCTCAACGGAATTTCTGAATTGAAGGTATCAATTGTACAAGAAGATAATTCTCACACTAAATAAATATAGTTATCTTATCTTATCTACTAAGGACTCACTAAATAGAACTGAGGGATACATCTATTCATCATACAATACAACAATCAGATAGGCCTATTATTGTAAGTGCTATTGTTACAAAAAGAGCTGGTGGATTGAGAGTGAATGACAGTAGGCCTACCGGTACCCATTTGAAGAATGTCAACAAAGGCAGAAAGGAAAACTAAGTTCTGATAGGGTTCTGAGCGGATAATAATTAGTGTCATTCCAGGCAGGATGTTTTTCCAAACAGTCAATTAGTCTTCAGTACTTGCAAATGAAAAAAACATGAAATTTGGAATTTCTATTACTCCTTTACTTATTGTACATAAACTTATCATTACAATAGCATTTAATAAGCTTAGATACTGATATTCTACATCCAATTCTGACGTTGAATTGGGAATTTGAGAAAGTTGCAATTTCACACGAATTGGCAACCTTGTAATTTCTTTGGATGGAGGGCCAAGTCTCAACTTATTTTACACAGACTATAAACGAGGAACAACGGTACCGGTATTTAAAGCAGAACGGGTTTGATACGTATGATGGAAGGCCGTGAACAGAGTAGATTTGTGTTTAATGTCCATGATCAAGGCTTTAATATAGAGTTGGCTGATATTGTTAACTTTAAATTCATTGAACAGGGTTTCGGTGGGGTACCTTCTAGGTTTATTTTATTCAATGCTATTTTAAACATAAGTTTCTGTACAATAAGTGAACGAGCAAGATTTGAATTAAATGCACCCCCCCCCCCCTATTTCAAAGTATTAGGAGGCATAGTATAGTAGCTGGGGGTGCCAAATTTGGCTCCGAGATTTCTCAGGTCAAGCTTTATCTATGGTGCAAATTTCAGCCAAATCTGAGATACTAATTGTTTCAGTGTGTTTCACGATGGTTAGTCCAAGGAATCCATCAATTTTTTGTGAAAAATAAAAATAGCTCAAACTTCGTGATCTTATGGACTTTGATGCGAGAAACACGCATCTAGAATCATATTTGTGTTTCTCGCATCAAATACCATAAGATCACGGAGTTGAAGCAATTTTTATTTTTCACAAAAAAAATTGATGTAATCCATGGACTACCCATCGTGAAACACACTGAAACAAAAAGTAGCCTATCTCAGATTTGGCTTATTTGCAATATGCCTCACCGTTCAGAAGATATTTCAGCCAAATCTGAGATATTTTCCGTCTCTTAGTGTGGTTCACGATGATTAGTTAGTCCAAGGGATCCATAATTTTTTTGTGAATAATAAATATCGCTCAATCTTCGTGATCTTTTGGTATTTATTGCGAGAAACACGAATCTGGAATCAGATTTGTAATATTCCTCACCGTTCAGGAGATATTTCAGCCAAATCTGAGATACTTTTCGTCTCAGTGTGGTTCACGAAAAGTGTGTCCATGGAAACCATCAATTTTTAGTAAAGAATGAAAATCACTCAAACATCGTGATCTTATGGTCTTTGATGCGAGAAACACGAATCTGGAATCATATTTGCAAAATTCCTTACCGTTCAGGAAATATGACCATCTGAAAATTCTATGTTTCAGATTCTGGAGGTGCAAAATTTGGCTCTGACATTTCTCAGATCAAGCTTTATCTATGGTGCAAATTTAAGCCAAATCTGAAATACTTTTTGTTTCAGTGTGTTTCACGATGGATTACATCAATTTTTTGTGAGAAATAAAAATTGCTCAAACTTCGTGATCTTATGGTCTTTGATGCGAGAAACACGAATCTGGAATCATATTTGCAAAATTCCTTACCGTTCAGGAGATATGACCATTTGAAAAATTCTATGTTTGCAGATTGATAACTCAGCCTGTATAGTGGCTGGGGTTGTAAAATAGGTGGAACTCATTATACTGATGAAAAAATTTAATTTGTCATTTATACAGCTGTATAATACTGTGTTAACAAGTATACTTAA
The DNA here is from genome assembly GCF_014356525.2 of Nilaparvata lugens. NCBI lineage: Eukaryota > Metazoa > Arthropoda > Insecta > Hemiptera > Delphacidae > Nilaparvata > Nilaparvata lugens. Next base: position 105,308,626 of record NC_052518.1, read on the forward strand.
GATCTTGCAACATTTAAGATTGAGTTTATTATCAACATTCAATTTTACGTTTAAATATTTCAGTCTTTTTATAATATGAGATGAATCTCAGCAATATATCCATTCCAGAATGCTAAGTCTTTCTTCTATAACTTTGGAAATTTGTAGATTTATAAATGTTGTATCTTTTTAATCCCTTTTCACTGTCAAGTTTCTGAAGTAGAATTGAGTTCAATAGCTTACAGGTGTTCATCCAAATTTTAAAAGAGTTTATCTGGATCCTGCAACAAAAATAGAGAAAAATTATTTATTATTTTCATTCCCCTTGATATGTTCATCAACATTAATAATTCTATGTAGATTTTAATTCTATAAAATCTTCAAGTTAACAACAAATTACACATGTATGTTAATTCCAGATGGGTTTCAAGAAACCTCAAGTAAATTAATGAAAAATGTGACTCAGTTCATTAAAACGCATAAAGTTTATAAAACGTGTCAATTCCAGATGCGTTTCAAAAACGTCAAGTAAATTATTCGCTTTTGAACTATTTTTTCACAACACTTCAGATCAAGTAAAATAATGCAGTTTATGACTCAGAACATTATTAAAACGCATGAAGATTTTACAAAACGTTTTGCAATTTATTATTTTAATAATAAACTGTTGGATAGGGAAAGTAGAGCATAAAATGAGATGCCATATTACTACTGTGATGTAAACTATGAATCAAATATGGAAATTATGAGTTTTTCTGTTCCAGATTTATATTTTCTCATTTTCTAATAGACGGTGCCAGTTCTAATTTTTATGCAATAATTCCTTTTTAATACAGAAGAGAACATTAGCTGTCAACATGAAATTACAAGTTTTGCTTCAAAACACATAAAATTGAATCTGATCGAAAATTCAATAACTTTCTTCTCCTTGATAACGTTGATTACATATATTTCAAACGATTTTGAATTGCTATTAGATGTTTTTTTTTGAAAATAATGGCCTAAATATTAACAATATTGATTCAGCACACATCTACTCCATTCTCTATGTTTGGTTAACATATTTTGTTTGGCTGGTTGACAGCAACTGTCCATGCCTGTCTGTCATCCGCCATCCTTTTGAGGTGACTGTAGTTGGCACATCTCATTTGTTCTATGTACTCCAGTTGTGGCCTTGCTTGCCTCCCTCCATTATTCCTTTTTGTTAGCGTAGTCCCTCATGTCGAACAATATGACCAACCAACTGTGCTCTCTGCTCTCCTCTTTTTATTCCCCTCACTAGACATCCCCCACTCTCTGCAACTCTACTTTCAAACACCTCTTCATTCGTTACCTTCTCTCTCTCTCTCTCTCTCTCCAACTGGTCCTCAGCATTCTTCTGTAGCACCATGTCTCTAAAGCAGAAGTTCGTCTCTCTTCTTTCACACGCATCGTCCAAGCTTCACTGCCATAGGTTGCGTTGCAATGCTCCATACATAGGTTTCTAGCAACCGTTTTCTCACCTCTAGACTCAATGCTCTGCTCTTGCAGTCAATACCCGCTTCTTATTATTGAAAGCATTCTTTGCTTGATAAATCCTGCTAGCTATATCTCTTTACTACTTCTTCTATCATTAGTGACCCTGCTTCCAAGATAGTTGAACTTCTTTACGATGGCTTCATTCCTCAGCCTTATTTCTTTACTATTCTCTCTATTTCTTCTGCAGACTAGTATTTTCGTTATGAGTGCGTTTATTCTCATGCTGTATTCGTTTTCCATAATTTCATTTATTATGCACAATATTCTTTCCAGATCCTCTTCACTTTCTGCAATAATTGTTTTACGTTATGTTTATTAATACTTCTACAGTTTGGCTATACGTCAGCTTATGATTTTCGGGTTGAGATATTTAGATTTTCACAGTTATAAACCGACTAGTCAACTAATCTGCCCGAGTTGAAAGCGGAGAAAGGTCGAGAGTAAATACTGTGTTATGATGAGTTATTGAATGCATGCGTCATTGCCACTTAAAAGCTGATTGATTATTTATTTATTCATTTTCTTTACATATAAAGGCTCACAGAGATCCATAAAGAGCCATATATTTACACAATTAAATGAAACAACAATTCAACTTATATACATTATGAAATATAGTAAATAAAGAAAAGAAAGCAAAAAAAACATTTACACAGTTGAAATAATCAAATTAATTACATTCATATAAAGAAAAATGTGAAAAGAAAGCAAAAAGCATTTACTCAGAATAATCAAATTAATTTCATTTTTGTAAAGAAAAATGTGAAAAGAGAGAAGGTAAAACAATCCTTTCCAAAGATTCTAGAGGAAAATACAATTGAAAAAAAAACGATTTAAAGATTACAGGAAAGGAAATAATAACTAAAAAAAAAAACAGAAAGCCAAGTAAACAGAAAAAGAAAAGTCTTAAACTAGGAGAGTTCCAGCCAGAGTCTACAATAGTTATTTGTGCAACTAGTGCGCAAAGTGACAGTTTGCTGCACCGAAAGAAACGTTTACGCCCGAGCCGTAGGCGAGGGTGGAATGGTTTCTTGAGTGCAGCAGAGGAACTTTGCGCACGTATTTCACATTAAGTTTTTCCTACAGTTACCATTGAATATGAAAAGTGGGTAATTATGGGTAAAATTGCCTGAAATACATCAAATGTTTTTCTGTGTAATTTTATTATTCATAAAAACCTTAATCCTAAAATCCTAAAGTCCTCGTTGTCCTTGGTTATAATATCTAATTAATAATTAGCGCGTTGTGCTTGGTTGCACCTCTGCTCACTATAGCAGCCACAGCAGTCACTGTTACCAACTTCATTTTGATTTTGCTGCACTGTTGCTCCATATAACCTACTAAGTATTTTGCGTTGCCATGTTGCAAATCTGGAGTGCAGAAAAATTTTTCCCGCACTAGAGCGGAAAAGTGATTCTTTGCGTTCTGTAATCAGTGCAGCAATGGCCACTTTTCAACGTAACTGTAGGAAAAACAATATTCATCTCAAAAACCAAAAACGAGCGTCTTATGATAGATTCAGTTCACAATGTTTCTTATATTCATTGAATGAGTTCGAAAACGGATCAATGTGTTCATTCAAGCTATTAAACAGTCGTAAGGTTTTATAAAGAAATGAGTTGTAATGATGGTTTGTTCTAGCAAAGGGAATCTCGAACAATATATTCCTTCTAGGTCTTGCATATGGTACACTGAAATTAATTAGGCTGATAAAATATGGTAAATTGACATTATGATTTGAAATATTATATTACAACAATAGGGCATTTCATGATCACCGCACCTGCAATGACCATTAAATAAGGATCTCAATTCACTAGTTGGAAAATTGAATGGACAGAAGATACTGAATTTTTTGATGAAAAGGTGTCTTAGAAATCTATTTTGAATCTTCTCAATTTCGTAGCTATCAGTTACATTAGCAGGACACCACACCATAGATGCAACTCAAGTTTACTCCGGACCAGTGCATTAAACAGTTGTATGCTTACATCACAACTAGTAAAAGGTTTTGAATTACAAAGTATAAAACCAAGTAGCCTATTAGCACTGATAAGAACTTGATTAAATTGGTCTTTAAAATCAAGAGTCGAGTCAATCAACATTCCAAGATCTCGAATGCTATTGACATACTCTAGATTGATGCCTGCTAATGAGTAAGCGTAACGATCATAATTCCTCTGTCTCGTGTGAACCATAAACTTGGTTTTTGAGATATTTAATTTGAGTTTATTTCTACGACACCATAGATGGGCTCTAGCAAGATCCTGTTGTAACTGAGCACAATCTTCAACACTCCTTATTAATTTATACAATTTTACATCATCTGCAATCACTAGGATCTTAGATCCAATAATGCAATCGGGAAGATCGTTTATTAAGAGTAAAAACAAAAGAGGCCCAAGATTCGATCCCTGAGGGACCCCTGATGCATTTGCATAGTCAGCAGATTTGTAGCTATTGAAATGTATGTGTGAAAATCTATCAAATAGGTAGCTGCGGAAAAATTTGATCAAATCAGTTGAAAACCCATATGTAACTAACTTTTCCAATAAAACTTCAAAATTAACTGAATCGAAAGCTTTACTGAAATCGAGATAAATCACGTCTACCCGATCCTGACTATCTAATTTAGAAGAGACAAATTGAGTAAATGTTAACAGATTACTTACAGTAGACCTTCGGGGCATGAAACCATGTTGGAAAGGTGATATGACGTGTTTTACAAGATTGAATATACATACTATCTTCTTCTCTATATCTATAAAAGGCTAAGCCCCGACAGACTGAAATCACACCACAGCCCAAACTACTAAGCCTAAAAACTTGAAATTTTGCACAATTGTTCATGGTAGCCTGAAAACATCCACTAAGAAAGGATTTTCAGAAACTTACCACTCTGAGGGAGCTGGGGCCCCCCGAAATTTTGTACTTTTTAACCGCTCATTGCACAGCAAAGTCATGAGGAACTTTTTTTGTTCAGCTACAAAAAAAAAAATTAGATCTATGCAGAAAAATTTCGATCGGGAGCACAGGGGGGTTCGGGAGAGCGCATTTTTCAAAAATTTTGATGTAAAATCACACTACAGCTTAAACTAATTGTCCTACAAACTTAAAAATTTGCTTAAATATTCTTCAAACATGCTAGATGCGCACTAAGAACGGATTTTGAGATATTTTGTCTCTAAGGGTTTCAAAGGATGAAAAAGGATCCTATCAAGTAAGATTATGAACATTGTAAGGTGAACGCCATATGAAAATGAGATAAATTATTGATTGACATGAGATATTCTAACGTATGGTTTAATCATTGGAAATAACAAAATTATATGATAGAAATTAAAAAAAAAACATCTGTTCTATTATTGCTTTCTACCTGATTCCACTTAACCTCAATAATATTGCTCTGATAATTGATAAATATGTTATTATATTATTATTATTATTATTATTATCATTATTATTATCAATAATAATATAATAATAGTATTGTTTTGGTAATCAATAATTTTTTTTCACAAACTCTGTATAATAATATGGCTAATGTGAAACAGCTGCATCAAAGAAATTATCTCAAAAACATATTTTTAGGAAAACCATAGTTTTGAACTTCGTTTTCCTGATGCAATGTATAGATTGTATAGGCCTACACGTGGCATGGATTATCAATTTTTCAGCTAGAACAGTTTTTTGAGACTGCTAAATAAACGTCTACAGTTTTATCAATGCTGTATTGGCAATATGAAATCGCATGCAGTTAATATGTCTTTAAATAAAGGTGTTGATATTCACATGAATTAATCAATCTCTACCATTTTTATTCAATTACAATTTCAAAATTATTCGAGCCATGATAGAATGATTGACTCACTGTACAGTCAGTCGAAAATTTTAATATTGAAATGAGGAGTATTTTGGCAAGCTGAACAAAAAATAAGATCCTATGCACCTTTTCAATATTTCCTCAAATGAAAAATGAGTTTTGTGGGTTGTCAAAACTCCCCCTAAAAGGGAAACTATTCAACTTATCCTATCTTTTAGTAAAATAACAATGATTTCTGCATTGAATAACATGTTTCTTGCCAACAAGAATCGAACTCTTTGTGAATTTAGATAAGACCTACACTTTAGATTTATATAATTATATTAATTGAATTCATGGAAATTGAAGAACTTTTTTCAGTCAGTTTATGATTAGTAGATGAAATTGATTATCAATAAAGAAGAGAAATTATTATATTTGTACCTACAATCAGTACCTACAGAAATAGTTGAATGAATTGTCGATGTACTGAGTTCTTGGTCAACAATATTTTAATATTGGTATTTATCCATTCATTATTCTTTTCAGAAGTTATTTAATTTGAATTAGAAAATATTAATAAGCTCCTATCAATTTATCATTCATAACAATGAACTGTTCAAAACATGAATTTAATCAAATAAAAGATGGCCCATACTTCTGTATTCATGTTCGCATGTTTTCCACTTGTGATAGATAGCGAAAATATTGTAGAGCGAGCGAGCATGTTACACGGCGAATTGTAATCAAGGGCTCTAATTGGCTGAAAAGTTCAGCGTTCGGAGTGCGGTGAGGCGAACAGTTAGAACAGAGGCAAGCGGCACGGCAAACGGTTCGGAGTACGGTACGGCAAATGATTAACAGCTGATTTTTAACATTATGAAACATAATATGCTCATGTTCACTGAAAAGCAAGATGTACGGAGGAATGCACAGTTTGCTGCGCGCTTCGAGGTTCGGTTCGAGATGTGTGGACGCACCTTTAGATGTTACAGGACATTCATAAAGATCACAGGACAAAGCAACATAATAATCTATACTATAATGAAGGAAAGAACTGGCTTATATACGTACGGGATTGGAAAATTATGTTTGACACATTATCACATCTCAACTACTGAACTGATTAACTTGAAATTTTGTATATAGATTCTTGATTAACCGAAGATTGTTATAGGCCCATTTTCGATTCTTCAAGATTTGATTACATCAAGTTTTCAATCTGTCATGTTTCCAATTTGTCATGCTTCCAGCTGTTGTATGGAAGCAGCTGAACATTAAAAAAAGAAAAATAGAAGATAGGTATGATTGGGGTCCTATTCAAATAATAAAACCCGGTTTTCCGTCGCACCCAAATTTTTACTGCCATTTTGAATCCAACTTTATTTTTTTAAATTGAAATGTGGTCATATGATGGATGATTTCGATACAGGATTTCAAAAGAAAAGGTATGGTTAAAACCGCACATCGATATCTCAAACGTTTCAAAAGTTATACTCATTCAAAGATACTGATATATCATCCATCCATCTATCATCTTCTATCTTCTTTTTCTATATGATTAAAGAGAGTAGGGTTGTGTTTGTTGGCATCAAAACATGTCAACTTGTGGATTGCATACCGGAAAAACGAGAATGATTTAGATCTCCAAATTTTGCACATAGATTATAAAAATATCCATCTCGTGCTTCTCGAAGCTCAAATTTCAATTTTCCTTCTTGATTTTTCAGAAATAATTTTCAAAATTCATTCATGGGACATTATAATTGAAATGTACAAACCATTATGTTAATATAGAACTATAATCTAGAGAGACTACCTCTTCGAAACAAAATGGTTCAAATTGGTAACTAAAACAATAATCAGTCCAATTTTGTCAGGTTGACATTAGGTTGAGGAGGCTAAACAAGATTTGAGTTCTGTCACTTTATTATGTTAGTACCAAGTTGAAGAACTTATCTATACTATAATAAAAAAAAGAACTGGCTTATACAGGTACGTGATAGGAAAATTATGTTTTCCTACAGTTACGTTGAAAAGTGGCCATTGCTGCACTGATTACAGAACGCAAAGAATCACTTTTCCGCTCTAGTGCGGGAAAAATTTTTCTGCACTCCAGATTTGCAACATGGCAACGCAAAATACTTAGTAGGTTATATGGAGCAACAGTGCAGCAAAATCAAAATGAAGTTGGTAACAGTGACTGCTGTGGCTGCTATAGTGAGCAGAGGTGCAACGAAGCACAACGCGCTAATTATTAATTAGATATTATAACCAAGGACAACGAGGATTTTAGGATTAAGGTTTTTATCAATAATAAAATTACACAGAAAAACATTTGATGCATTTCAGGCAATTTTACCCATAATTACCCACTTTTCATATTCAATGGTAACTGTAGGGAAAACTTAATGTGAAATACGTGCGCAAAGTTCCTCTGCTGCACTCAACAAACCATTCCGCCCTCGCCTACGGCTCGGGCGTAAACGTTTCTTTCGGTGCAGCAAACTGTCACTTTGCGCACTAGTTGCACAAATAACTATTGAAGCATTATCACGTCTAAACTACTTGACAGAAATTAACTTTAAATTTTGCATATAGATTCTCAATTAACTGAGGATGGTTCTAAGCCTACTTCAAACTCTTCAACATTCCACTTGGTCAAGTTTTCACTTTATCAAGATTCAACATAAACCCTTACGGAGCACGGGTTACCTGCTAGTATTATATAAAATAGATTCAAATACTTTGTCAGGTGCATCCAATACAGAAATAGGTCAAAAATTAGATATTAAAATGAGTTTACCAGATTTATGAATGGGCGTTTTACGGGCATTTTTCCATTTAGTAGGATTGGTTTTTAAAGAGAGATTGAAAATATATTGTAAAGGTTTCAATAGAATATCCTTACAACCCTTAATAATATAGGCAGGGACACCATCAGGACAAGCTGAGCGAGTTGCTTTTAGCTTATCAACTGCAGAGCCGACCCAATCATCTGAAATAGAAGGGATAATCAGCGTATCAATGTTATAAGTGGGTCTATTGGTATCAAGGTGGTGTAGGTCATTCCCGGAGAAATCACTGTTCCTTTTTATACTAGCATAGATCGATGAAAAGTAATCTGCAAATACCTGAAATACATCTGAGCCAGTGTATTTACAACCATTTAATTCAAAACAATCATTCATCACTCTAGATTCTCGTTTACTAGAAATATAATTCCAAAAATGTTTTATGTTCGAATTCAAATTATTCTGCAGATCAGCTATATAATCCTTGTAACATTCAGCAATTTTTAACTTTATAATTGATCTCAGATTAATAAATTTATCACGATAGTACCTAGAGTATGCCATTTTTCGTGCACATTTCTTTTTCTGTTTGATCATTTGAATGATATCCCAAGTAAAACAGATAGGGTACCTGGATTTAATAATTATTTTACACTTGGGAGCATGCATAGAGAAAGCTCTATATATTATCTCATAGGAATAATCAACAGCATTATCAACGTCTTGAAATTCATATAATCTGTAACAATCTGAATAATTAAAAGTGTTTGGTACAGCTGAAGGAAATTGTTTTTTTTTTAAATTATAGTAAAGATTATAAACAGGATCAGGTGATAACTTCTCATGATAAAATTTATAGAAAGACAAGGATGATGAAGGTCTTCAGGAAGCAAGGGATCATCATTGCGCAAAACTGATGGGAAAATTCCCAAGAACTAGGTCTAATGTTTTAAAACTGGAATTTAAAATATTATTGAACGATATCACATCAAAGAAAGATATTATGAAATTATTTAATCTTCTACATTTAATCAAACCATTTATAGAATCATATGCACTACTAGAAATTTCGCTGATATTGAAACCACCAACAACTAAAAGAGATGAACAAACATTATGAAACCATTCCACATCATCAAAAAACTCATCATAATCGGTCACTCCAGCATTAGGTGAGAAGTAAACAACACAGAGAAGGATAGTGGTTGTATTTGTAATAGTAGTTTCAATCAGTAAGGCTTCGTACTAGACTGTGGCTTTGCTAAAGATAAGCTGTGTAGGCCATCTAACATTAGCGGCAAAAAGTACCCCGCCCCTCCCCCCAACGTTTGCCTGACACGGAGCTATCTCTGTCGCTTCTAAAAACCTGATAACGAGCAACAAACAGCTCCTTATCATTTATCTCATCATTAAAGCCATGTCTTTGATAAGGCGATAAAATCGAAGCACTCAGCTGAGACAGACTGATAAAGTGATTGAGACTTTGTACGCAACCCTCGCGTATTCTGATATATTAAATTTAAAACACTACAATAATCCACCATTCATTAATAACTCAGGCAAGGGCAAAATAGAGATTGATTGATTGATTGAGTACTTTATTTATGTAGATTACAATATATACTGGCTTATACACTTATATACAATAGCTTACAATACAGCAAAATTATAGATGAATTTACATAATATAGACTAAGAAAATAATTATTGAACTGTATATGATATGAAAAAGTAATTTGTAATATAATAACTATAGATAATTATATTGTTATGCATCTACATAAATTGGCGGAGCTTTGGACATATCAATGTCCATTCTTCGGAAAGAATATTAAAAATATCCTCCCCACTAACTCTCTACCAAAACGTTAATTTAATTAATTAAACTTAGGATTTATTTATTAATGGAAATATTGTAAAAGTTTTAATTAATATAAATATTTAAGAGAAAAAAAACAGAAAATTGATAGAGCAAAATAATTATATAGGTAGATAAGATCAAATTATTGATTAATAAAATGAAGTAGGCTGAAAGTAGATCAGGGTAATCAACTTTCAATAATGTTAAAATATATGTTATTTATAAGGGTGCGGCAGTCAATCCCGCATTTTTGAAATAGGTGTAAAAAATAAACGGACGTAGATATCAAAGTTATATTCATAAAATATTTTTTTACATTAAAAAGCATTAAAGAAACATTGAAAATAATCACTGTTTGAAAATAACATCAGCAAGATGGCGGCCTTCCCGAGTACGGCATTCGCGCAGGCGATTTGCGAAGCTGTTCATAACATCACGAAGCATAGGCTGAGGAATTCTTAGGCTGAGAACTTTAGGTATTGGAGTGACCAGAACCCGCAACAATTACATCAAAAACCTCTCCATTCATCTAAGGTAACAGTTTGGTGCGCAATGTCCTCGTCGGGTATCATAGGCCCTTATTTTTTTGAAAACGAAAGAGAGCGATCTGTTACTGTGAATGCTGAGCGCTATTCAACAATGTTAAGGACATTCTTCATTCCTCAGCTTCGGCAACATGAAGTGAATGAAGAAACATTGTTTCAACAAGATGGAGCAACAAGTCACACAGCCCGCGTGAGCATGAATGTTCTTAACGGAGTTTTTCCAAACCGAGTGATTCCCGCAATGGCCCGGTTCTGTGGCCGCCCCGTTCACCAGACCTCACTGTGTGTGATTTTTTCTTGTGGGGTTACCTAAAAAGTAAAGTATACGAAGAAAGACCTCATACTGTTGGTGAACTGAAGGCAAGAATCCGGCTAGAAATTGAGAGAATTCCTCAGCCTATGCTTCGTGATGTTATGAATAGCTTCGCAAATCGCCTGCGCGAATGCCGTACTCGGGAATGCCGCCATCTTGCTGATGTTATTTTCAAACAGTGATTATTTTCAATGTTTCTTAAATGCTTTTTAATGTTGAAATATTTTATGAATATAATTTTGATATCTACGTCCGTTTATTTTTTACACTCTGAGTAGATTTTTGCCCACACCTTCTTCTACTAGAATTCCCAGTGTCGCTCTGGGCCGGCTAAACTCAGTCGGCGACTGGGGTGGGCCGCAGCAGGGGACAGGAGTCTTGGTGGGGCGTCCGTCAACCACCCTCGTTCGAGTCGGGGGTTGAAACAGGGTCTTGAGTACTTTAGAGAAATGTTTCCCTCTTTTAGGTAAGAGGGGCCGTGCTTTCGCACTGCCAAACAGGGTTGGGCGTGGAGTGAAAGGAGTAGGAACGCTGCGGTGTCTGCAGTGAAGGAGATCTCTGTGACGGGAATAACGTTCCCGATTGCCACAATGTGTCCTCTTGTGTGTCTTAGATCTACCAACTGGAGTCGCTCACCGGGTCACTATTCTCGGGCACCGGGTGTTCTCCGGGGCTCCGGATTGATCTCGGGGTTCTCGCAAAGGCTTTCTCTAACCTTTCTTGAGGTCCTCTTGCGATTCCGGCTGGTATCGGCAAGCTACGGGAGCCCGCGCACCGTACTTCTCTAAGTCCTAGTCTTCGGACACCGGGTATCTTCCTGGGGTCCGGATCGGTCTCGGAGTTCTCGCAAAGGCTTTCCCTAGCCTTTCTTGAGGTCCTCTTGCGATTCTGGATGGTATCGGCAAGCTACGGGAGCCCGCGCACCGGACTTCTCTAAGTCCTAGTCTTCGGGCACCGGGTGTCTTCTTGGGGTCCGGATCGGTCTCGGAGTTCCCGCAAAGGCTCTCCCTAGCCTTTCTTGAGGTCCTCTTGCGATTCCGGATGGTATCGGCAAGCTGCGGGAGCCCGCGCACCGGACTTCTCTCTTGAACACTAAGTCCAAGTCCTCGGGCGCCGGGTGTCTTCCTGGGGTCCGGATCGGTCTCGGAGTTCTCGCAAAGGCTTCCCTAGCCTTTCTTGAGGTCCTCTTGCGATTCCGGATGGTATTGGCAAGTTGCGGGAGCCCGCGCACCGGACTTCTCTCCTGAACACTAAGTCCAAGTCCTCGGGCACCGGGTGTCTTCCTAGGGCCCGGATCGATCTCGGGGTTGTTGGAAAGGCTTTTCCTAGCCTTTCTCGAGGTCCTCTCGCGTTTCGAGGTTCCGCCGATGATGTACCAAGATGTAGTCAGGTTTTGACCAAAACCTGATGTGTCGCTGTTGGTTGTAACAGGCAGGTTGATGCCCAAACCCGTTGAAAAAAGTCGAACAACACTCGTCCAAGTGTGTGTTGAACTGCGGAGCTTCCAGTGTCTGAGGTTAACCGCCTTCAACCTCAGACACAACTCCCGGTCGTCGAAGGATTCGGAGTACACTCAAAGCACGAGTTGTACTATGCTGCTAGCTGCTCGCTGCTTCCTTCTCTCCTCTGTCGACCGCTCGCACTGGCTTTCCGAACTAGACTACTTCCTACTCGCCTTCCACGAGCCTCCCTTAGTGGCCGAGAGGGAGGGGAGTAAGGATGCGCAGCATGGCTGAGCGGTAGCCCAGCGGCTGGCTTGCTCGTTGACCTCTGTGATTCCATCAGAGATAACCGAGCGCCTTATAACGAGCCCTAAACTCAATTCCCTTCATTAGTTACGATATACATCGTGACAACACCTATTTCAAAAATGCGGGATTGACTGCCGCATCCTGTATATTAGTTATATGTTGTTTCAATATATGTTATTTTAATTATCCACTGCATACTGCTGTATATTATTGAAAGTTGATTACCCTGATCTACTTTCAGCCTACTTCATTTTATTAATCAATAATTTGATGTTATCTACCTATATAATTATTTTATATATATATACACATAATTCATTCTATAACAGGTTTAAAGGTTTGTATTTGTGAGATGGGGCCGCTCTGTTTCGACATCTTCGGAGAGAAACCCTTTTAGAACATAGTTACCATCTATAGCAACCCGAAGATGTGCGCCTCCACGTTGGTGCGGCTGGATAACACTTACTCCCATGAAGGGTACGGAGTAAGTCAACCGAAACGAAACAATCAAGGGTAGACAGCGCTCGTAAGCCGTGGTGAAGGCAAGCTGTCTAGGAGAAGGTAACTCTAAACAAATCCCTGGTCCTCCATGTTGGGGGTTGGGCGAAGTGTTAACTGCTCTTCACCGTAAAAACTCATTGTTACGAAACCTACACAGCAGCCTCGGACGGATCGGATTTCAGGAAAAACAAAACGGCAAGCAAAAAAACGTAATGATTTGGTATTTGGAACATGGAATGTGAGGACAATGTTGAGAGCAGGAAAAATGAATGAAATTGCTGAAGAAATATTGAAATATAAGTTTGATTTGGTTGCATTGCAAGAGGTGAGATGGAAAGGCCAAGGAAGAATTGATAAAAGCAACTACTCTCTCCTGTATAGTGGTCCAGAGCAACGAACTGGGATGTTCGGAACAGGGTTCATTGTGGCTAAGAAATTGAGAGGAGCCCTGATGGAGTTCGAAGCATTAAATGAGAGAATGTGTCGAGTACGCCTTAAGGGAAAATTCAGAAATGTTTCTGTTCTTTCAGTCCATGCTCCCACGAACGAGAAAAATATCGCTGAAAAAGAAGTATTCTATGAACAATTGGAAGAAGTATGTGCTGAAATATCTAAATATGATCAATTAATCGTTATGGGAGATTTCAATGCCCAGATTGGAAAGGAAAGTTACTTACAGCAAGTGGCAGGGAAGTATACTCTGCATGAAAAAACAAATGAGAATGGGTTTCTTCTTGGTCAGTTTACCATCAGAAATGACATGCAAATTAGGAGCACTCAATTCCCACATAAGAGAATTCATCTTGGAACTTGGAAATCACCAGATGCAACAACAATCAATCAGATTGATCACGTGATAGTTGACTCCCGTAATGCATCATCAATCATTGATGTAAGAAGCTGTAGGGGACCTAATTGTGACTCTGACCATTTCATTGTGAAGGTAGTAGTGAGACAGAGGCTGTCAATGCTGGCGGTAAACAAAAGGTTGTGCCTATAAGATGGGATGTTGAAAAGCTAAAGAGTGAAAGAGTCCGTAGTGAATACCTCAGATTAATACAGGCAAAAACTTTGAGCTCTTCAGAAACAGATGGTGTTGAAGAAGTATGGACAAAGCTAGCCAATGGCCTGAAGGAAGCAGCAAATGAAGCAATTGGTCAGAAAAGATGGAAAAGGAATGAGGGATGGTACGATAATGAGTGCAGGGAAGCAATTAGAGAGAAGAATGAAGCCAGATCTCGAATGATACAACGAGAAACAAGAAGAAATTATGAAGATTACAAGGAAAAACGAAGAATTGCCAATAGAACATGCAGGACAAAGAAAAGAGAAGCTTTGAACAAACAGTTAGAAGAAATTGAAAGCTTATATAAACAGAATGAGACGAAAAAGTTCTATAGAGCGATGGAAAGAATAAATAAAGAATATAGACCAAGAATTATTTCATGCAAAGACAAAAGAGGGAGAGTTTTGAATGGAGAGGATAATATCATGGAGAGATGGGCAGAGCATTTCAGAGAACTGTTAACAGTAACAGATATCAATGAGGAGAATGTACATGAAGGAACAGGGGAGCCACTTAGTATTGAAGCGGAGTTTGTTGCAGGGCCAACATTAGAGGAAACAGAAATGGCTGTAAAGCACCTAAAGAATGGAAAGGCAGGTGGCCAAGATAATATATCGGCAGAAATGATAAAGTATGGTGGTGATGACACAGTCAAGAGAATACATGAGCTGATAAGTATGATATGGAGAGATGAAACTATGCCTCAAGATTGAAACATAGGTATAATATGTCCAATTTATAAAAAAGGCGATAAACTGGACTGTAATAACTATCGTGGAATAACTCTTCTCAGTGTAGCTTATAAAGTCTTATCAAGTATTCTTAACAATAGAATTAAGGCCTACACAGAACAAGTGCTTGGAGAATATCAATGCGGATTCCGGCCAGAAAGGGCAACAGCAGATCAAATCTTTACAATCCGGCAAATCGCAGAAAAGTTTTATGAGCATGACCTGGATTTACATATTTTATTCATTGACTTCAAGCAAGCCTTCGATAGCATAGTGAGAAGTGAGCTATGGAAAACATTGGAGCAATACGCCTTACCAAAAAAGCTCATTAATCTAGCAAAAATGACAATGAGTAGGACTGCAGCAATGGTCAAAATTGGTAATAGAAGGAGCAGCACTTTTGAATTTAACACAGGTGTCAAACAAGGCGATGGACTATCTGCAATCCTATTCAATATTGCATTGCATAGAGCTATTGAAGGATTAGACAGGGGAAATATTTTCCACCGAATGTATCAGGTATGTGCATATGCGGACGATGTAGCAATAATTGCAAGAAGGAAAGATGTCCTACAGGAAACGTATTTGTTGCTAGAAAGAGAGGCGAATAAGATTGGCTTGATAGTGAATGAAAGAAAAACGAGGTACATGAAAATATCAAGTAGTCAAGCAAGAAGAGTTCCACAAAACCTCCGAATTGGAAATAAAATCTTTCAAGGTGTAAGGAACTTCAGCTACTTGGGGGTTGAACTAAATAACGAGAACAAGATGGGTTACAGCATAAAGCAAAGAGTATTGGCTGGAAATAGAGCATACTTCAGTAACATGAAACTTTTGAAGAACAGGCTCATATGTAGAAACACGAAACTTAAAATATATGAGAGCCTAATTCGACCTGTTGTAACGTACGGCTGTGAATCTTGGACGTTAACAAAAGAAGACAAAACTATTTAGGTGTTTTTGAAAGGAAATGTACTATGCTGCTAGCTGCTCGCTGCTTCCTTCTCTCCTCTGTCGACCGCTCGCACTGGCTTTCCGAACTAGACTACTTCCTACTCGCCTTCCACGAGCCTCCCTTAGTGGCCGAGAGGGAGGGGAGTAAGGATGCGCAGCATGGCTGAGCGGTAGCCCAGCGGCTGGCTTGCTCGTTGACCTCTGTGATTCCATCAGAGATAACCGAGCGCCTTATAACGAGCCCTAAACTCAATTCCCTTCATTAGTTACGATATACATCATGACAACACCTATTTCAAAAATGCGGGATTGACTGCCGCATCCTGTATATTAGTTATATGTTGTTTCAATATATGTTATTTTAATTATCCACTGCATACTGCTGTATATTATTGAAAGTTGATTACCCTGATCTACTTTCAGCCTACTTCATTTTATTAATCAATAATTTGATGTTATCTACCTATATAATTATTTTATATATATATACACATAATTCATTCTATAACAGGTTTAAAGGTTTGTATTTGTGAGATGGGTGGGGGATGATTGTCATGTGATCGTTCTAGGGCCGGACAGTTTCAGTCATTTGCTCCAAAAGATGTTTTTTTAAAGTCAGGATGAAGCTCGCTCGGCTCTCGATGGACCTGATAGAAACAGGAAGTGCATTCCATGCACGACAGGCACTGATTAGAAGGATTTTGTGAAAATAGTAGTTCGATGATTGGGTATCCTTAAAGTACTTTCTCCGGTTCTAGTATGTGAAGCATCTATCCTCCTACCTTCAGAAACAAATTTGAAATCATCTTTAAAATAGTTCGGATTACCGTATTTCAAGATATCACTAAGAAGCTTGACTATTCGAAAAAGCCTTTGATCGGGAAGCTTTAATGTTGAACTAGCAACTAATGTGGGCTGGGGTGATATGATCATGGCGTTGGAGAGAGTAGACGAAACGTAGACAATAATTTTGGCAACGCTGTAGTTTATCATTCAGAGTGACTTGCATATCGTTAAGAACAGAATTACAATACATTAAATGTGGGAAGATGAGAGATTGAACCAATAATAATTTAATGTTTCTAGGGAGAATATCGTGCATTTTCTTCAATGCATGTATGGCTGAGGATACCTTTTTACAAGTTTTGTTCACTTGTTCTGACCAGTCAAGAGTATTATTCATAATGCCTAAATTTTTAACTGAGCTACAGTAAGGAATGTCATTACCGTCTACACTAATTTTGTGAATCGATTTAAGGTCAATATTGTTTATAAGACGAGAATATCCAATTATAATGGGTTGTGTTTTGATGGGATTAAGCTTAAGGCCATTTTTCTTTGTCCATTCCACTATCGAATTGATATCCTGATTCATTATTCCAACTGTTTCATTAATTTTTGTTATGGGACAGCTTAAATAGATTTGAAGGTCGTCTGCATAAGTATGGAAACTGGAGAATTTGATAATGGAAGAAAGGTCATTAGCATACAAAGTGAAGAGAGAGTGAGGGACAAAAATATGAATGACACAATAAGGACATTTTACAAGACAATAGGAGTACAATCCATTATTGATGCAAATAATAAAAGTAACTAGAAATAATGAAACACAGCAGCAACGGTAGTGCAGATAAAAATGGAATAATAGTAATAACAGTTTGTCGATTTGTAATCTTATCTACTTAACAGAATTACCTGGTTCAACGTTCGCAACCGACACTGTCAGTTTAGCAGGGTCGCTATCAGATTTGATAGTATGAATCACAGATCCCTCAAATTTTTTCATCTTGATGTTGCCAGTTCTATCGACCCACAAAAACTTGAAGCCACAGTCATTTTTTATTTTTTAGCTTTAGCAAATAAAACTTTTCGGCGCTTACTGAGTGATTGATTCACGTAGATAGGAGAATCCGTGAATAGATCAAAGTGTCTTGTTGATAGAGTTCTCTTTATGCGACGTCTAGCAAGAAACTGCTCCTTGTAAGTCCGGCGAACGAGTCGAACAATTAATCGGCCGATTATTGAGTTGTTTGAGTCGACATCAATCATGTCCTCAGTAATTGCCAGATCCAATGCCTTACCAACACCAATAACAGTCTGTGCAACATTTTCGTTTATGGAGCTAGGTACACCGTAGATCTCCAAAGTATTCGCTCTAGAGTACTGCTCGACGTCATCCAAACGCTCCGTCAACTCAGCCACTTTTTTGTGAGACCGAGATTCTCCACACCAAGAGTCTCAATCAGTTCATTCTGCTTCTCTATAAGAAGGAGCTGGTTCGCCGACAACATGGAGCTCTCATCCAGCTTGCTGTGACACAAATCAAGTGAAGCACCGAGATCTTTTTCAAGACGCTTTAGTCCATCATCAACTTTCTTACTTAATGAACTAATCATATTTTTTATACTATCAGTAGATGTAACATCACATAGGACGGAGTCACTGTCGCTCAAACTACGGCTCAAGCGACGCTCGCGACCACACGGCTAACATGTCCACACTTTTCCCGGCTCAGCAAGAACACTAATTTCGGCATCACCCAGTCCCAAACATAACCCGTGATAAAAAGCTCGGCACACCTGACATTCAACTTTGTCTTTAGAAGACCTAGAAACCGATTTCGAACATTATTAATACAGTTACTCATCTTGACGGAATAAACTGGCTCGTTATAGATAAGCTGGCGATAAGGGAGCTCGATAGAACTACGTCCTTTCTCATCAAAATCTCAGACTGAACTGAATTAACTGACTAAAACTATGGATAATTCTATAGTCTGATTATTCCTATGTTGAGAAGTGGATGAGTATTTAGTAATATTGGAGTAAAGAGCAATTCCTTTTCTTCTCATATAATCCATACTTAAAATGCAAAATTACACATATATCGATGCGCAATTCAAAGAGGAACATTCCTATCAAATTTCATGTAAATCTATCTCCGCGTTTGACCGTGAATGTTGAACAATCATACATAAAAACATTAAAAGAAATGCAAAACCTTCGATTTGAATCATAGAACTCACTTCCCTCGGTCAATAATAATGCTATATGTATCAACGTCTTTTCCATAAGCTGAGTACATACTCATGCGCCACGAACTCGCGTGTTTCGTTTTTCATCAGTTGATTTTTAGCTTATCTGTATGTGTACAGAAACAATGAGATACAGCTATAATAAGCATAGCATCAGCTGATGAAAAGCAAAATACACGTGTTAGTGGCGCATAAGTCTGTACGCACCTATATTCTACCCTAAAGAGAAGATACGATAAGAAGATATGCCATGGTATAGGGCGTTGATTTTTCAAATTCCACTGTTAACTCAACTTCTCACTGATAGCCCTAGAGGTATTTTTCGTGAATTTATGTGACGCTGAGATGTGTACCAGATGTGTGAAATTGTTGACGAGATGAAAGTGAGGGGTTTGAGTTGGCTGGGACACGTTGAGAGGATGAGGATGACTCAACAGTTGCAAAAAAAGTCTTCAGAAAGTACCCAGGAGAGAGAAGGCTGAGAAAGCGTTGGCTGGAGGATGTGGAGGACGACATTAGGAAGCTGGGTGTCAGGGGATGGAGACGTAAGGCTGCCAATAGATACGAATGGAGAGGCTTTTTGAAGGAGGTCAAGGTTCTGAATGAGCTGTAGCAACAAGGATTAAGTGGTAAGTATGTGACGCTAATAAGCTCTCATGCTGTGTTCTTACTCTATTAAGCTAGTTACACACACACCGATTCATGGACGTACGATTTTTTACTGTCCTTATAAATTGTATTGGTTTAAACAGATGATGCCAAACAGATTATGCTTTTTAAGTTCCGTTTAATCTGGTAGAATTCATAAGGACAATCGAACGTCCAAAAATCGATATACAGAGTGGGTGAAAAGTCCGAGAACGGCTTAATATCTCATACACAAAGGTTATTTGAGGGTGGGTGTGATTGGGGATCCTACTCAAATTGAATATACTACTTTACTATGATTTCAAAAATCTGGTCCGCCATCTTGGATCCGCCACATTGAATGCAATTTTATTTTTTAAATAGGAAGGATGTCATGCGATACATGATTTCGATACGAAATTTCAAGAAAAAAAGAATGGCGAAAACCGCATATCGATATCTCAAACCGTTTAGAAGATATTCACATTATTAATCAATACTATTCAAAGCAGGAAGGAGAGAAAAAATCCGAGAACGGCTTAATATCTCATACACAAAGGTAATAATTTAATGGTGAGTGTGATCGGGGTTCCTACTCGAATTGAAAATACTACTTTACTATGATTTTGAAAATATGATCCACCATCTTTGAAAATCCGCCATATTAAATGCAACTTTATTTTTTTAAATAGAAAGGTGGTCATGCGATACATGATTTCGATACAAAATTAAAAAAAAAAATGAATTGCGAAAACCGCATATCGATATCTCAAACCGTTCAGAAGATATTCACATTATTAATCAATATCATGCATATCAGATATGAAATACATAAGTGGTATTGATCAATAATGTGAATATTTTCTGAACGGTTTGAGATATCGATGTGCGGTTTTCACCATTCATTGTTTCTTGAAATTTTGTACCGAAATCATGTATCGCATTACAACCTTCCCAATTAAAAAAAATAAAGTTGCATACAATATTGTAGATCCAAGATGGCGGACCAGATTTTTGAAGTCATAGTAAATGAAATATTTTCAATTTGAGTAGGATCCCCAATCACACGCACCTTGGAATCACAATCTCCTATGAGATACTAAGCCGTTCTCTTACTTTTTTCTCTCCTTTATGCTTCAATAGTATTGATTAATAATGTTAATATCTTCTGAACCGTTTGAGATATCGATGTGCGGTTTTCACCATTCATTTTTTCTTGAAATTTCGTATCGAAATCATGTATCGCATGACATCCTTCCTATTTAAAAAAAATAAAATTGCATTCAATGTGGCGGATCCAAGATGGCGGACCAGATTTTTGAAGTCATAGTAAAGTAGTATTTTCAATTTGAGTAGGATCCCCAATCACACCTACCGTCGAATTACCTCTGTGTATGAGATATTAAGCCGTTCTCGGACTTTTCACCCACTCTGTATTCTTGCTTCTCTTGCTTCAACCGGTCAAAAAGTAATGATAGACAGTTAGTAGTCGACTGTAATCGGCTTGAGTTAATCAGATTTAATCAGCGAAAATCGACATGAACATGAACAACCTTTACCATGAGATATTTCTTCCCTATCCCATGGTATAGGGCGTTTTGTTGCAAATGTCACTGTTAACACAAACCGATAGTCCTAGTAGTTGTTTTACGTGAAGCTGTCTGACGCTGAGTTAAGGCTATGCAATGGCTAAAAATAAACTTTCTACTCGTGATATTTTTCCAAGTTTTTTGATTTGTATATCATCAAGCTATCAAAATGAAAAAGTTTTCTCAAGTAAACATTTTTTTCCGATCATTAAATTTTTAGATATGAGCGACTGAAGTTTGAATTTTTGGGACAGAACATTTCAAATTCGGTACAATATAATTCCATGAGATTTAGAGGATGGATTCTTCATGGTATTTTTTAATCTAGTAAAACCAAAATTTTCTGAGAATAGAATTTTTTGGAAAAGTTATTCAATTTACCAAAAATAACTCAACTAAGAGTTATTTTTGGTTATCTTTAGTAAATTGAATAATTATCTTAAAAATTAATATTTTCAGAGAATTTCTGTTTTACTAGATCAACAATACCATGAAGAGTCAGTCTATCCTCTAAATATCATGGATTTATCCCTTACCAAATTTGAAATGTTCTGTCCCAAAAATTTAAACTTTAGGCGCTCAATTCTCAAAAAGTAATGATCAGAAAAAAATGTTTTCCCGAAAAAACTTTGATAGCTTGATGATATACAAATCAAAAAACTTGAAAAAATATCACGAGTAAAAAGTTTATTTTTAGCCTTTGCACAGCCTGGCTTGAAATTTGGAACATAAACGACGTATACCATGGGATATCTTTATGCTATATATTATCGATGGGGTTGGTGAATAGAAACATTTTTATTCCTAAACAAGCAGGTTAGAATGAGTTTGATGACTTACCTGATTTGTCAGAAACATTCGGATGGGAAGAAGTAGACCATAAGAGGAATAAATGCGATTGCCAATACCCCAATCACGTACATTTTGCAATCACTTTTCCTCACAGGCGTTTCCTCATACTCGATCACGATGGCGTATTCATCAGCCTCATCTTCGTTGTCAGTTTGCTGAACTTGGTCATTGGGTGGCAGTTTCGAAAAGTATGACTTTTTGTAATTAAGAATTACATTCGAATCTGTTTTGCGATCCTCGACTTGAATCGAATTGAAACTTTCCGAGTATTTTGGAGACTCTTCGGGACGAGGAAGATTTTTCCAAGACACATCACCACTCGATGAGTTGATTCCAGCCTTACGATTATCGGTACCTGGAGCCATTATTATCATGTGAAGCACACCAGATAATACCTTCACAGTTAGACCTTCACTAATATCAATTACGGCAATGAACGAAAGTGTGAACACCAGTGACCATTCCACTACTCCAAGTAAGAGGTAACTGAACCAGTTGACGGAATGATAGCGACTAGGCATACCAATTTATTAATGAGTCAGCACACATTAGTCGTCATATTACAAGATTCAATAAGATAAAGCACGATTGTAGACGGAAGAAATAAAATCGGCATCACTGACGCATACTGAAATAATTGTAGAATCGTAATCAGAAGATAAAGTGACTAGGTGATAAGGTGACTCAAGTATAAAAAGTAACTAGTAGGCCTATACCCTGTAAATATTATTTCATTTGAATTATGTCAAAACTAATCGTTTATAATCTGTAAACTAATATGATAAAAGAAAGAATCAGCTCATACTCGTTCGGGATAGGAAATTCACGAATGACTCATCATCACGTCCAAATGACTGTGTCTCGGTAACTGGATCCCTCGTCACGAGGACAAGGGTGGTGTCCGCAACCTTGATATGTCGGTGCTGGTCGCTGATCGGACGCAGGGGTGTCGCTCTGGGTAACCGGCTCTATCACGTCACCGTCCTTGGAGTCCGCGACCCCAAAATGCTGTTGTTAGTTCTGGATAGCCTTCCTCTTCAACTTACTGGGTCTGCTTGCACCTCGGCCTATCTCCTAGTCCACATGGACAAGGAAGACACTCCGTGTAACCGGCTCTCTCAAGTCGCCAAAAATGTAGCTATCGAGACGGGACAAACATGACCAGCCTCTAGTAACACTCCTCTTCCAACCCTTTTTGGAATATTCCGGTACGGAGTTAGACTTTCACCAGAGTCGCAACAACGCTGAATCGCCGATACGTGCCGCAATCGAAGACTCTCAAACGCTGCTATTTACTGCAGGTGTGATCCGCCTTTCTCACCCTTTGAAAGGTAGTGCAGCTCGTCTAAGGATAGTAGTTAAGGAGTAAATATATCAAACGTCATCACCATCAACCCCGGCTCAGGGGGTGGAGATGGATTGAAAGTACCATTTTTTGGCTTTTCACATGTATCTCGAAGAATTCGCGTCTTGAGGACAGTTTTATGGAATACAAAATTAAAGCTTAAAAATTTTCCTACAAGTTTTCTCCGTAACATTTTCCCATATCATTCATAGTTTTCCAGATTTACGCTCTCAAAAGTGTGACATTTCAAAGAAAAAACATGAAAAACTTTGGGGCGAAAGGGGTTTTCTTCATAATCTGACACCTTCGATAGCGTATATCTAGGGAACTAAGAGAGATATGGAAACTTGTAGGCTTTTTTGTAAGCTTTTGTACCTGATAAAAATTCCCATAAAATGCATATTGCTCAAGATATATGTGATAATCTAAAAAAATTGTACATTCAAACCAGCCCCACCCACTGAGCACAGCTCTAAGGGGTGAGGACTTTTGATATAAATTTACTCCTTAATTATCCTTGGAGCTGCGGAGTCGGAAATTGTGTTTTCCCTCTATAATATTTCGTTGACTGGACTAGTACTGAGAGCCTGAAGAGTTGTAAACTTGACAAACTGAAAACTTGACGTACTGAAATCTTGCAGAATTTAAAATAAACCTATAACCATCCTTGGTGAATTGACAATCTATATACAAAATTTCAAGTTAATCAGTACAGTAGTTGACACGTGATGATATTATGTCAATCCTGTATTTCCTATCTTGTCTTGTATTGCCAACTCCTTCCATTATAATTCTGAGTTTACGTTATAACTGATTATCTACGCTTAGACGTTCTAGTTTAAGCATTTTCTGAATCTTACCTTTTGAGTTGAGAGTCCATGATTGTGTTTCGTCGATTTGAAAAGATTTGTAAATATTCAACATTATTTTCGATTCTCAATTTACACAACCTTCAAATGTACTGAATTTTCAATGGTAAACAACAAAATTAATAAGATATAGGAATAAACAGTTTAGCACATATGTGTTTATTAACATATGTGAATATAATGTGTAACATGATTTAATAAAATCATATTGGGAGGTTCTGGTCTGGTTTAAGACCGGTAAACACAGTACCTCGAGTCATCCAGCATGTCAATCAGCGAGTCAATCTCTGAGGCCGGTCTGTATGCTAGAAAGTTCGCATATAAATAGACTTTTTAAAATTATTATCATAAAGAAATCCTCATCTTTAACACGAAAAATCTGGTGTGGCGCACTCACACAACTTTCCTTGCCGTTATGAAAATTTATCCCCTGACGCTAGTGTTCCCGTGCATCTCAAGTCTACTATTCAAAGATTCAAGCCAGCTGGTGACAGGACAATAAGGCTGGAGACACACGAAGTTTGCTATCTCTTCATAGTGAATGATTTAATAGAATAAACAGTTGCCAACAGTTTGTAATTGAAATAGTAACATTTCGAGCTTATTTTCAATTTTAGGTGAAAATGTTACAAAACATTAATTGAGGAGATTTTCATGCTCAATCTTTTCCACTTGGAATTTTTTGTTTAAATTGTATCTAAAGCCTGATAATTGGGAATCTAAAATCAAACTTTGCATAGATGGGGCGGAGCTCCTGAAATTTTTACAGATATGGGACTTGTGGCAGTTGATAGAGCTTATCAATGACTATTTTAAGTATAAATGTGATGAAAATCGTTGGAGCCGTTTTGGAGAAAATTGCGAAAACTCAGTTTTTGACAACATTTTCACCATTTTATCCGCCATCTTGAATCGCATCAGATCGAAATTGTTCGTGTCGGATCCTTATATTGTAAGAACCTTAAGTTCCAAATTCCAAGTCACTCCGTTAATCGGGAGATGAGATATCTTGTACACAGACGCACATACACTCATACACACACACACACACACACACACACACACACACACACACACACACACACACACACACACACACACACACACATACAGACCAATACCCAAAAACAACTTTTTTGGACTCAGGGACCTTGAAACGTATAGAGATTTGGAAATTGGGGTACCTTAATTTTTTCCGAAAGCAATACTTTCCTTACCTATGGTAATAGGACAAGGAAAGTAAAAATAGGGAGAATATTGCCTCTTCAAATCTTTAACAGGTTCTAGGAAAAAATTCAATAACAAGAACACTTTCTCCAACAAGCTAAGCTTTATTCTCTTAGAACACCTTCATGATTAAGTACAAAACATGAACACGGTATTTAGAACATGATACATAGAACAGCATGATATTTATACCAAACTCAATTTTCACAATACAGAAATTCGAAAAATGAATTTAGGCTGTTCCCTTAGATTACTGTAGTCCAGTCATTATATACATTGGTGCATACCATTTATATTGTAGTTCTGATTTTTCAATATATTATTAGGGTACATAAGAGAAGTCCAGAACCAATTTCTTCATGCAAAATTTCCTTGTGCTAGATACAGGATGGACTAAAAACCTCCTATTTTCGGATCATTTTCCAGTTTTCAGCTATTTCTGCCAAATCTCGTAATCGGACAGGAAAAATTGCTCACACCTTTTTTTTAGATTATAAAATTCTAAATAGAATGGGATCATTCGGAACTCTCTATCTCCAATGAGTACTGAGTTATGATTTTTCAAAAATGAGTGAAATTTGAAGAAATAATAAATTTTGATGAATTTTAGTTTTTGATCAACAATATCTTCCGATTGTAACCATCCAGATGTATAATTCAAAATCCCTCTGGGCGTATTTTTGTGCTCCACAATCTGAGATCAGGTAGAGCGCTCTATCTCACATAGATTTCCAGGTACATCTGACAAAAATGCTCCTTGTATTGTGAAAAACATATAATTTTCAGCTTCAACCATCATCACCAACTATATTGTTCTTACATTGATATTTCGCACAATGACATAAGTTCATTAGATTATGTTCTATGGAATCACCCGTTAGATGTACTTCATTTCAGTATTACCTAATGGAGAGGCGCGCTTAAGGACACCTCAAGGATCAAAATTTCAAACACTTATAACTTTTGACACAATGCTCAGATTTCATCGTACTTCACTTCATTCTTCTCGGCTCGTCAAGGCGGTCCAAAATCATGCATCATAAGTCAAATTCGGTCAAAATTTATTGTTGAGTGTACTTAAGCCCATATTCAAATACACAAAAAATGGCCAATTTCTATATTCAAAGCTGCATGTCTTGTGAAATACTTCTGATAAAATTTCCGAATTTGGTGAGGATGTGAAAATTATCCCCTTCTACCCACTCCAATAAATAATACTTTCGATTCCAATACAATTCGATAGTTACAGACGATTTTAAAAATGGCAAACTCAGTTTTTACATTTTTTTCGTGATTCTACTGTTGATCAAGAGTTTTTAAAAACGAATATGATACATCATAGAAACTTACGATTGATTACAAATTGTAGATATAGTCATCCTCTACGATCTCAGTTGCCTAAAATCCATTTTGAATCACTTTTCCCTATCATAGAACTGCCAAAACCGTTAATATGAAGAATATATCTACAATTTCCGGATTTTTTTCAACAAACAAATCTCACTTTACGAACATATTTTTTCATGAATCGTTCACAGCAGATGAAAGAGAACATTCTATTGTATATTTCAAAATCAAGTAATGATTTTTATAATAAGGGGTTACCGAGAAACATAGCTTTAAATATAGAAATTTGCCATTTTTTGTGATGATGGTTGAAGCTGAAAATTATATGTTTTTCACAATACAAGGAGCATTGTTGTCAGGTGTACCTGGAAATCTATATGAGATAGAGCGCTCTACCTGATCTTAGATTGTAGAGCACAAAAATACGCCCAGAGGGATTTTGAATTATACATCTAAATGGTTACAATCGGAAGATATTGTTGATCAAAAACTAAAATTCATCAAAATTGATTATTTATTCAACTTCACTTATTTTTGAAAAATCATAACGCAGTACTCATTGGAGATAAAGAGTTCCGAATGATCCCATTCTATTTAGAATTTTATAATCTAAAAAAAAGGTGGGAGCAATTTTTTCTGTCCGATTACGAGATTTGGCAGGAATAGCTGAAAGCTGGAAAATGATCCGAAAATACGAGGTTTTTAGGCCACTCTGTATCTAGCACAAGGAAATTTTGCATGAATAAATTGGTTCTGGCCTTCTCTTATATACCCAAATAATATATTAAAAAATCAGAACTACAATATAAATTGCAAGCCCACCCCCTCGTTTATGTCTATATTGACTGGACTACTGGTATAATGCGAATTTGACAATACAAGTATAGTATAAGAGAAACATCAGTGACAAATTTCTGTTCCTCAGAGCTAGAGGAGCGTAAGTCGATTTTCTGACAAATTGATGACTAAAATAGTTGGCTTGTTCAGTTTTTCGAACTCTTAGATTCAGTATAACGTAAGTCCTCTGCAGTTGATTGTTTTGAAGAGAGCCAGAGCTGCAAGAGCGTAAGTCCAGTAAGCATTAATACTGAAACAACGTGAGTCCAATAATTGACAAGTAAGTGTAATGCTGATTCGACTCACGCTCTTTTAGCCCCGGCTGGGAGTGTAATACTTTTTCGGCTCTCCTGTAAAATCAGCCGTTTGAGACTTACGCTCTTCTAACTCTGAGGTACAGATTTATTATTAATACTTCCACAAATGTTCAAAAAATAGTGCAGCAGAGGAGGTCGAGTGTATCAGAAAAGGTAGAGGGAGTGTTTAAATCGTTCATACCTCCGCTTCTTTCTACCTTCAATCACAGAAAATAAAACAATTTTCCAAGTTCTCTCTGCTTCTACCCTTCCTTCACCGCTCCAATATGCTTCGACACATCATATGCATTACATTATACATTATACTCTCAGCTACCTTCTATGATCCACTTCACCTTTGCCACTTCACTATATTTTGACCGTGCGTTTACATTGGTCAAGTTCACTTGAATTCAAGATTTCATAACCTGAGAAGAATATTATAAAGATATGAAGTGAAAATCTAATCTCAAAGTTTTCTTTGTCATCTCCATCATACTTTTTAATGATTTGCTTTCATACATTCTTAATTGACTGACAACTTTTTCATCTCAATTTTCTCAATTGTAGGTTGGATTGTAAAAGTCAAACATGTTGAACCTCATTTGATTGTATGGGAGGAAGGAAATGTGGTAGTTCTCAATAATTAAAAGAATAAGACGATGATGTTATCTAGCTGTATCATCATTATAGCTTATAAACTTTGAAGACAGTGCTCTATCGGGGCGTTTTGCTGTATATAAAAATGTGAAAATTGTAAATCTGGCAACACGCCCTGGTCTCCACGGCTTTGTTGGGCTTGTCTTGGGCCATGACAAGATACGCGCAACGTGCGTGGGTGGAGTAATTCAGTATTAAGATAACGTTTCTGTTTTTTGAAATTGCTGTCACCTCAGGGCTGGGAAAACTAGATGTAGTTTAATTATTTAATTGGCGTGTCATACACTGTTAGAGCTATGCTCAAATTATACAGTTTCACATGACAAAATAATAATATATTTTAATACCACTATATTTGTTCAAAATCAATTAATATTATAGAACCAGATTTCATGACAACACCTGACTCATCTACAGCTAAACTGTTCAACATCTACAAAGCTCGATGAAGGTTCTACATTAGTATAGTGGGTTCTTGTAAACTCATTGTCAAATTTGCAAATTATATTCATTTTACACAAATGTTGAGATAACTTCAAGGAAACTTGACTAATGTAAAGGTCTCTTAAGCACTTGTTAACCTGTTTCCCGTAGATTTTCCTACAACACAAACACACACGCACACATCTTAAAACTATTGTCTCTCTCCTCTTGCAGTCAGACAACGCGCAAAGTGAGAATTGTAGTATTCTTAGAAAGATTACACTCAATATCAATTATGTGATTTCATGAAATTATGTGATGCATTTCATGAAATCATGTGATTTGGTTGGCATTGTGGGAATTTTGGCATCTGTACGTTTATCTGAAGCATAATACTTTGATGAGAAGGAATATGGTCAGAAACTGCGCCATCTTGTGTAGCCAATACAATCTGCAATTTAAATCAGACAATCGTGTGAAATTTATTAAGTCATTGAGACAAAACTGAGAAAGGCTATAATATTACACACCCATCGAGTTTTGGGCGTACGATTTTTCGCCTACCTCATAAATTCAATTAGATTAGATAAGTGAATAAAGTCATTTATTGAAGAAATTCTACAGCAGTTGTTCTTTTTAATAACAAAAAGTGATTTAATAGTAAGCAGTTGGTGATGGAAAACAGCATTGAAGAATATAAAAAGGTGATTTATGAGCTATCCTTTATGATGTCATTGCTCTAAACTCTAAAGCTATTGAGTTCTCCATTTCAATTGATTCTAGCACTTTAAGGGCCGGTTTCCGAGCTTGGCATTTAGCTAAGTTCTAGACTTTAACCGGCTTTGAACTCTGGAGTCAGAAAATTGGCTTTCCGTAGTCGAGGACTGAAATAGACCCTGGAGTTGTTTAGAGATCACATTAGACTCTTGAGTTTATAATTTCGCTTTCTGAGTGAAGGGCTTATAAATCCAGGACTCCAATTAGATTCTATCGTCTCTTCCCGAGTCGATGGATCAAAAATTGTCAAGTCCAGAACTTGAAACAGCGTGATTTTAAACCCTCGGCTGGGGTAGGGTTAAAATTTAAGTTCTAGACTTGACTGAGCAAACACAATTCAGTTATAGTCTTGGAGCAGATGAATAGCCAAACTAATGTCATGGAGTACCTGAATTATTTGAACTAGTTCATCTAAATTCAGCATATTAATAATAATAATATAACAATAATAGATAATTATTCCAGTTGTTTTTCAAAACAAATACGTTTTCCAACTCGATAGCCTACTAAAATATTCATTTCAAAATCAATGGCAAGGATCAATGATCAGTAATAGCAAAACGTAAAATGACATTTTTTTATTCATGTTTCAAAAGGTTAGGTTTTGCTTTGAATTTATAGACCTACACAATACAAAGAAATCGAAACGTATTTTCACAGAATAGTTGTTACAAAATAGTTTGGAGAGCATGCTCATTTGAATTATCCCGCTGCAATAAGCTGTTTTGCTATAGGCCTAATGCCAACAATACAACAGCAAAATATTGAGATTCCTTCATGTTTAATGCTTTTAAGTCTTGGACTCAAATAAGTCGAGAACTTAATAGACCCCGGAGTTTAGAAGATAAACCCGTGATTCAAAAAGTTGATTTAGACCCGAGCGCTTATTCTAGTCCTGGACTCTGTAACTACAGAACGGCCTTTTAAAAATTCTTTAGCTGGGTTGCACAGAAGCCTGTTGAATTTTAACCATGATAAAATCCACGAGAACCAATCAGAGAAGCCTTCTTTCCAAAAAACCTTCTCCAATATTGTTCTGTTGGAGATAATCACGGTTGATAATTTAACATTTGAAGTTCAACCGGCACTTAACCTTTAAAAATAAGATGATTCAATAAAATGTTAAACTATTATAAAATTCAACCTTACAATACATGGATTAAACTCTCCGAAGAAGTCAACCCTATAATAAGGACTTGACTCATTCAGTAAAATTTTGATTAGAGTGGAGATTATTATAAATAAAAGTATAATTTCAGTATGATTTTTATTGGAGACTAGCCTTTAGCCCGTTCTTCGCAGGGGTCCAATTAAAAACTTGACCTACTGAGTAGTAATCTTGAAGAATTGAAAATAGGCCTAGGCCTATAATACTCCTCGATGAATTAAGAATCAATATGCAAAAGTTAATTATTTGAGTAGTTGAGACGTGATGATGCGTCATTCGTGAAATTCCTATCCCGTTCGTTTATAATCCAATTTATTCCTTTGTAATTACAGATTTGTAGATTTATTTGGCTTCTAAAGGTGCGTACAGACTTAAGCGCCGCGAACACGTGCATTTCGCTTCCCATCAGCTTATGCTATCCTTATTATGTCTGTATTTTACCGTTTCTGTACAAATATATATAATAAGAATGGCATCAGCTTATGGAAAGCGAAATGCATCTGTTTGTGGCACATCAAGGAATAAGTAGAAGTGAAATAATAATAGGGCTTTTTTTGTTATCATAAAGGCATATTATATCATGTACATATCTGTACCAGTATATAATCGCCTATTTTTTCTTGGTGAGTTGATATCATTATACTTGCTTTTTCAAGTTCATTTATGTATTAAATATATTAATTCATTCATTTGCTAAATAAATAGGGCTATAGACTATTGTAGTTTAGAAGTTGTTTGCTCACCTTTTAAGCTTTTGCTTGGCTGAGGGTAGAGTTGAATTTGAATCTTTCAATACATATTTTCGTATTCCAATCATATAATTTTTCACGTAATCATCCCATTGGACTTTTTTGACGTTTGTTTCAAACTCTTTGCGATCGTATTCAGCCATATCGTAAGACAAGGATTTCTGGTTATCGCAACAGAACTTCCACTCGTTGAGCGAGAAGAACTCTCCAGCTTTAGCTGCCGACTTGAATCGGTGATAGATTTTCATCATTCTGAAAATTAAATTATTGAATTTAAATTCGAATTTAATTTATTGCCCAAGAAACATTATAATAAAATATTGTACAGGCCATGTCAATATACATAAAAACCACACAACTTAACACTAACCATAAGAAATTATCACGTCATTCCAAGGTGAAATGGAAAAGTCCATAGTGTTAATAATCTTATCATGTAAGAAGGAGAAGAAGAATGAATGGATGAATAATGAATTCATTGCCAAAATATTTTTACAGATAAAATCATCATTAAATTACAATAGTTTTCGGCGTAACTGGAAAAAGAAGCCTTGAGTTCCAGCCACGAGTTCTAAAAATAAGAAATACATTTTTTAATCTAATAACAGCAGAACAAATGATAAAATTCTGTTGATGGATGTTGAATTTTATCAATAATCGAGTACTTGATAAACAAAATATAGATGCACATAAAAGTAATATAAAAATTGTCGAGTTTTAATAATTTTTACACAATCAATATTGCCAAAAATTGGTGATTCAGCCAACTCAATTCTCCATTTTAAAATAATAGTTTTGTTTTACCCACGATTTGAGTAATCTCAATTTGGTTTTTGTTATTTTATCCTCAATAAAGTCTTCCGGAATTTTATTTGTTAGTTTATTACTGTGATATTCAAATTGGTGTTTACTAGATGCTAATGAAGTAAAATTAATATTGAAATCATTTACTACAGTTGGCCGTATATTATAAGGGATTGTGCGACGGGTAAATTGATGTGTATTTTTATTAATAAAAAGAAGGAGAAGAAGAAGAAGAAGAAGAAGAAGAAGAAGAAAAAGAAGAAAAATAGTGTAATATGTGGCATCACTTACATGGGTTTCGCTCCCTGCGCTCTCAAAATGATGTCAATGACAAATGCAGGGACAAAGTGGAAGAGTATTTCATAGATGAAATGCATTACTCGATTTGTCCGGAAAGTGAAGCCTGGATACCATTGCACGTGTCTGGTTGGGTGCTCTAAGGCATGGCGGAGAGTCAATACTCCCAGTTGGTCCCAGCGAATTCCGTTCTGTGTTCCCGAAGTACAATTAAACACCTTCACGTCGTTTGTTCTGTTAAAACACAACAAATTTGTTTGTAAAAAAGATGGATTTGTCAAGATATATACAGAAATTTACAAAAGAAACAGACAAGTGACAACGAATTGAATACAACACTCCAAGTTAGTCCCAGCAAATTCTGTTCTGTACGTGTTCCCGATGTACAAATGGATACCTTCACGTCGTTGGTTCTGTTCAAATACAACAAATTTGTAAGAAAAGAGGGTACAATTGTCACGATATATACAGAAAGTCACAAAAAGTATATTAACTTGAATATTAACGACCTATACCATGGGACATCCTCTTATACTATCTTTTGTCTATATGGTCTTACCTCAAAAATCTAAAAAACAAATCAAATTCATCAATTTTTTCAGAAAATAATACAAAAACAATACATAACATTTTCTTGAAAAACTATATAGTACAAAAAAGTATGGTCAACCTGTAACTAGAAGCATGCCAAGCCGCTGCAATTAGTGTATTGACGACGATATCGACTGGAATAATGTCAACGATATATTTCTGATCGCATATGATACTTCGGATGGTTCCTCGTCCTATTTCCATCATAATTCCAGTAATTCCGCTGATATTATCAACCCAGCCTGGTGTGGGCTCTCTCCAGGCGGCTGTCACTGTTAAAATAAAGTTGAGATAATTATAAAATTATGGCATTACAATTATTATCATCATGAAAGATATAATGCTTGACTATATAAACATAATACTATACAAGCTCACGATCAGACAGTATAGTCCAGTCACTATTAATATACATTGGTGCATGCAATTTATATTGTAGTTCTGATTTTTTTCTTTCCTTGCCCTTTTACTATAGGTAAGGAAAGTATTGCTTTCCAAAAAAAATTGAGGTACCCAAATTTCATGTTTTCTATACGTTTCAAGGTCCCCAGAGTCCAAAAACATGATTTGTGTGTGTGTGTGTGTGTGTGTGTGTGTGTGTGTGTGTGTGTGTGTGTGTGTGTGTGTGTGTGTGTCTGTGAACACGATAACTCCATTCCTAATCAACCGATTGACTTGAAATTTTAAACTTGAGGTCCTTATACCATGAGGATCCGACAATAAGAAATTCAATAAAATTCAATTCAAAATGTTTTTATCAAAAACGGTTCTAACGATTTACTTCAAATGTATACCCCAGATTGCTATTTATAAGTCCTATCAACTGACATGAGTCTCATTTCTGGGAAAATTACAGGAGCTCCGTAATATTCTTGAGAAAAATGAATTTCGTTAAATTTCTATCACGATTTTCTCAAAAATGATTTGACCGATTATCTTCAAATTCATATCCTGTATAGTTATTTATCAGCTCTATTAACTGGCATGAGTCTCTTTCCTGGGAAACAAACAGGGGGTCCACCCCATCCTTGAGAAATTGACTTTGTAACCTCCTTCTCGTGCGTGAGTTCGGTAGGTAGAGCAGTTTATTCTAAATAACACATAGTCGAGATATTCTATTTGTAGAACAGCTGTTTTTACGACTTTTAAAAAATCATTGAATTTCACAATATTTATACAAAGGAAAATGTACTCTGAAAATACAATAGTATGATCGTAGTTTTAAATATTCAACCGCCAATTGGCATAATGTTATCCCCCTAAATAATTATTCACGTTTAAGAATGAGGCTTATAGATCAATGAGCAAGGAAAGTTGTGTGAGTGTACCACACCAGAATTTTAATATATTATTTGGGCACATAAGAGAAGTCCAGAACCAATTTCTTCATGCAAAATTTTCTTGTGGTAGATACAGAGTGGCCTGAAAACCTCGTATTTTCGGATCATTTTCCAGTTTTCAGCTATTTCTACCAATTCTCTTAATCGGACAGGAAAATTTGCTCTCGACTTTTTTTTAGAATATAAAATTCTGAATAAAATGATATCATTCGGAACTCTCTATCTCCAATTAGTACTGCGTTATGATTTTTCAAAAATGAGTGAAATTTGAAGAAAAAATCAATTTTGATGAATTTTAGTTTTTGATCAACAATATCTTCCGATTGTTACCATTTACATGTATAATTCAAAATCGTTCTAGGCGTATTTTTGTACTCTACAATCTGAGATCAGATAGAGCGCTATCTCATATAGATTTCCAGGTACACCTGACAACAATGCTCCTTGTATTGTGAAAAACATATAATTTTCAGCTTCAACCATCATCACCAACTATATTGTCCTCACATTGATATTTCGCAAAATGACATAAGTTCATGAGATTATGTTCTATGAGAATCACTCGTTGTTAGATGCACTTCATTTCAGTATTTCCTAGTGGAGAGGCGCGCTTAAGGACACCTCAAGGATCAAAATTCCAAACTTTTATAACTTTTGAGAAGAATGAAGTGTAGTATGATAAAATCTGAGCATTCTGTACAACTGATAACTTTATACCTGTGAATATTATGTGACTGTATGTATGACTTGTGAAAAAATAAATTTGAATGCAGTAAAACTTCACTGAACAGTAGGACAGTCATTGTCAAAATCAACTTCAGCTAATTATAAAACGATGGAATTATAACTATTATTATTATCATCATAATAAAACATAATAATATATTGCCCAACGATATAATCATAATACAGTAGAACTTTTATAATTCGTTGTTGATGGGACCATGCGTTCACTACCAATTATGGAAGGCTCAAAACTTGTACATTATTTAATTATCTGGGCTATGGAGGGGGTAATGGAGGAAGAGGAGGAGTGACGGTGGTGGTGGAGAAGGAGGAGGTGGTGGTGGAGGAGAAGGTGGAAGAGGATGCTAATCAAAGAGGGTGATGGAGAAAAATACGAATTATAGAATGCTGAAAAAATATGTAATGAGCAATCACAGATATATTATGGATAAAAATGGAAATAGTTATAAGTTTCAAATTGGAAGTTTCCAATTTTCTGACGAGAATTGATAAAACGTAATACATTTACGATAAAAACGATAAACGATTTACGTAATAGATAAAACGCCAAATAAAAGTTTACCAACATTGTCCACAGCTGATTATAAATGAAGATTGATTAAATGTATGAATTCAGGGCTACTTTCTTGTATTTAGAAAATAGAATTATAGTACCCTTTAAAATTAATAAAATAATAAAACAATAATACAAATTGTAACGTAACTACCAGTTTCAGTGATCACACCATCGTCAGGTTATAAATGTTTGCTCATTTATAAACATTTCAACCATTTAAACGGAGTAACATTTATAACTTGACGATGGTGTGATCACCGAAAATAGTAGTTACGTTACAATTTGTATTCTTGTATTATTATTTTATTAATTTTAAAGGGTACTATGAGTCTATTTTCTAAATAGAAGATTGATTAATATTTGTATAATAGACCTGACGAGTTGGTAACGTCTAATGGTGGTGGTTGTGAGGGGTGACTCAGCTATTCCAATTAATTTAGGACTATTTTTATGCGGTTCAATATAATAAATGCCATGTCCTCGATAGAATGAAAATGTTGCTGAGTAAAAATAAATTATTCATATGGCTTTTGTTGGTGGGGAGTCCCGTATACGGGAAGGTCCTAACACGCCTGAATAATATAATTTCAGCCGTCAATGGGCCTCACGACTGTTATACATCAGCCGGGACCGACACTTTAACGTGCCCATCCGATAACACGGGAGTGACCTGCTTGAGAACTTTGCCAAGTAGTCTGTCAACTAGACAGCCCGAGTTGAAAGCAGTGAACGGTCAAGAGAAATAAATTAAGTTGCATCGAGATCTTCTCATGCAATATACTGATACCAATCCACTTGACAGCTGATCAATTTTATCTCCGTCTCCAACTGAAGTTCTGTTCCCATGCTATAATTGCATGTCGACCTGACGCCATTTTTTTGTTTCTTGTTTATTGATCAATAGTATAATGGACCTGTCACAACAGGTCGATTTTTCAATACATTTCCGGTGATGGTTATCGCTAACATTCCATCTTGAGTTCGTATACAAGTGCTGGAATTCTATACCTCATCACAAATTCAAGACTGTTTATTTAGTCGATTATCGTATACATTCTATTTCAGTGCACCATAGAATAAATATAGCATAAGGATATTTTATCTATGAGTGCACATAGATAGACTGATGTGATCTAATGAACAGAAACACATTAAAATTGGAATCAGAGGAAGAAAAGTCAAAATATATGATCCGAATGTGAGAGCAGTATGACAGTATGAGTTAATATTATATACATATAAATATATAAGGTATAAATAATATTATTTTGACAAGATAATAGTAAGTACAAATTATTTATTCTTTATTCATTTATACAGTACAAAGTACATTATCGAAATGATAGGGAGGGGAAAAATAAGGTAACCTTGTGGTCTTCCTCTCCCAAATTTAGATAACACATAGTCCGAAATGGTTTAAGTCTTATAGTTGCTCACTTCATAAAATTTTCAATCCTCACATATTTTCACAACGTAGATTTTCAAATTTAGATGCTTCAAAACTAAACATAGAAGAAATATTTCACATTATTATAACTAAAATAGGAAATATTTATCCAGTGTTAGTACACTCTGTATTATAGAGGACGAGCTTATACATTTTGTAAAATGTTCCAGCAAATAAAGAATCTTCAATCTTCAACCTTGAAAAATGCAATAGTGATTTTATTTTTGCTTACCGATTGAGGGACGCACCAAAGCGACAGGAATATGATGTGCATGTTGGGCCACAACCCATTCTGCCATAGCTTTGGTCAGAGTGTAGGTGTTGGGGTGCTTGTTGGCCAGTAGCACCTGTGACAGATGGTCCAGAGTATACTCTGACAAAGTTTCACAGCAGTGCATTATTCCCTCAGGATCTGCTGGAGGTGGATAAACCTCTTCCTCGATAACTCTCTTGTCAGCGTTGCTATAAGCGGTTGAAACATGAACCACTGCCTGAAAATGACAACACAGAAATCGTTTTTAATCAATCATTCGTTTCTTAATCGTTCATTCATTGATACGATAAATATTAAAATTATCTATAATAATAGATGTCATAGTCTGAAAGAGGAAACTAAGCTCAACTCTTACTATTCCTCTTTGAATAAAAAGTTAGCATCGCTATAAGCAGTTGAAACATGAACCACTGCCTGAAAATGACAAAAAAAACTAGTTTTTCAATCATTCATTAATACAATTATTACGATGATCTATAATAATAAGCTGCGTACAGACTTGAGCACATCTCAAGCAATAAATTAAACACATTACTTGACACGCGCAGTTCACCCTTTATAGGATGATTCTATCTGTATTTGTACAAAAACAGTAAGGAAATAACTGTTTCTGTAATTACCTTATCTACGGTTTCTGTAATTACCTTAATTACTGTTTCTGTAATTACCTTAATTACTGTTTCTAATCAGTAAGCCATTGAGCGAATTACTTCATACACGTATTTCAGTTTTAATAAGCTAATTCTATCTGCATTTGCACAAAACAGTAAGACACACAATAAACTGTGAAGTACCCTTAATTTAAATTGAACACTACTAGTTGAAACCATCATCAACACTACCATTGCATTGAAAATGGCTCCAAAATTACCAAATACTTAAGAAATTGCCATTACTGAACAATCTGAATGCAACTCAACTCAAGTCATCATTTGCAACCATTTTCAACTGAATCTTATTAGAATTTAGATTGATTATACACTTATAATACGTAGATTGTTTAGGTTTTCTAAACCATAGTGAGGCCCTTGTTATGATGGCAGTATTTCATTAACATTGGTGTTGCTATCCTTGTCTATCACTTGACTAAGAAGGTAGCGCTATCTTTTTCTACCTCTGCGAAGTTACAAGATCGTCTTTTAACAATGTGGAAATATAATTAGTTAACAAAACATTTTATCTGAACTATGAAAACTTATAATTCAATCATTGAATAATATTCTTTCTTGAAGAATGAAATATAATTGATCATTTTTAACAAGAATGAACAGTTTAGGTAAACCGGTATCAGCAATTATTCTCTATAGGAGGCAGTGGCAAGGCAGAGCATTGGAAATGCTGTTCTCCTATCTTTATCCACTACCTCACTATAATAAAATGGACCTCACTATAGAATTGTGTATTTGTGTAACTATGAGTAATGAACTTTCTATTTGATAATATTAACAATATTTTTCCTTTCAATAGCAAAGAGAGATACAGTATGTTGAGAAGAAAAACTGTTTGATATAAGCACAGACTTGATGCACTGGAGCTTATATTCTCAATTATCCCAGTCCTCAAGATTGAAAAGCAGCAGATTTTCTAGTAGTAGATATGAGACTCTTAACATTCTCCCACATCATAGAAAGATCAAAATTGTTGAATGTAACTCCAAGTAGAAATATCAATTGAATAATCACATTCTCAACCATTTAATTTGAACCTTTCAACCATTCTCTTGCAATTTTTCCACTTAATCAACAGTATCACAATGATAAAATAATTACTCCATGATATAAACTTAACTGTAGTGTCGTCGAATATAGTTTAAAAACTAATTCACTTAGCAGTTCGTCATTGAAAATAAAATAGATGAGGATAAAATCACGTATTATAATGTAAAAATTAGAAACGAATCAGTATAAATATTATAGTGAGGTCCACGTAGATGAATCTCATTTTATCATGTATCATTACAAGAGTTCAATTCTGTCTATTAAAGCCTTTATTTTAATCTAAATATCGGATTCTTCTATTTTAATATCAACTATTAAAACATTATCAAATAAGTAAATACCTTTATATTATTGATTTTTCGGCAGAATGTGATGACATTGTGAGTTGCCTGAGTGTTGAGTCTGACAGCATCTTTAAGTCTTTCGTTGAAACGTACAGTGGCAGCTGAATGGAATATGACAGTAACTTCATTCTTGAGTCTCTCCTGATCCTTCTCACTCAAGCCGAGGTCTACTTCTGTCACATCTCCTGCTAAAGCTACAACCTTCGACAGGACTGTTGGATTTTCCTTTTGTAGTCTGTTGAAAACCTGGAATGACAGTTCGAGAACATTAGTGAGGTTCACCTTATAAGATAGATTGATTTGTGATTCGATTTTTTTGTTTAACGTCTGGCGTCACATTTGTTGCTTGAAGGAGTAGAGATCACAGTTTCAAATGGTTTCCCTTGTGATTTTGATACTATAGTATTTGAAACATTGGTTTTTTCATCCTTGTCAATCATTCGACAAAGCAGCTAGTACTATCCTTTTCAATCTCCGCCAAGTGAGTTTCGTGAAAGAAAATTACCGGCGAGTAAGCGGTCACCTTTACAACGAGAGTACCAAGTAGTCGTGTCTTTCAGGGTCGAGGAACTAGACAACAATTTATTATTTTCTAGCCTTCTGTTAGATATCAGCTAGCATAGTGTTATTTATCTGTTAAATAAATCTATATAAATAAAAATCAAGCCTCAAATTTTGACATTCAATAACTTTTTTATATGTGCACCGAATTTGATGATTTTTTTTTAGTTGTGTTCGTTATGTTCAGGACCAGGTTTATGGCCTATCAAATTTATAATCCGACTTCAGGACTCTTTTCTACAAAGTTTACATGTAATCCTTATGGGAGAAGATTTGTGAGCTGGCCACACACAGAAATAAAAATCTGCTGTTATAATCATTGCGTCTTTCAAAATTCAGCCGTCGGTAGATCTGTTTTTCTATTTTCTTTCTACTGACTCACAAAATTCTAATTCTAATAATAATGCCGCGGTACGAACGAAGACCAGACTTGGGTCGTAGAACTCGAAATGCTGTAAATTTGGAATATGCACGGGAAAATCAGCAGCAAGGAGATACACCATTCAATTTCCCAGCAAGCTGCCTTCACCTATATCTAAAAATACAAACTGCTGAATAAGTAACTAAGCAAGTCCATATTGAGATATGAATGTAAATACTGATTGTTGGATAATTTTCATGAAAGTATAGTGCATCAGATTAAGCTAAGGCTAAGCACAACTGAGGAGGCGCGGCTTGGTGATACAAAGTGTTGTTCTTACGGAGATTGCCTTATCACACCGTTCCACGCCACGTCATGATTCAGTGTGTGTGAGTTCTTCCATTCAAACCAGTAAGTGAGCAATAAACACCTGAATGCAAAATGCCGCATCAAGTGTGTATCAAGCTAAAGTTTATCATGAGATGCATTAACTATTTGGCGGTACGAAATTCGCCGGGCCAGCTAGTTATCAAATAAATAAATTGGGTGTATTATCTATTGTCACTATGTATTATTATATTTGCAGGTACCATCCATCCGTGTACAAGTGGAGGAATCAATCTCAAGTGAAGGAAAATGAATGCAAAGGCAAGGAGCGACAATCCAACAAAGGTCGGCATTCAAACATTCAGACTATTCACAGTTATTTATGCTTTACTTCTATCCTATTCTATGCTAGGGTTACGCCGCCTACACTCCACCGGACCAGCAAACTTCCCAAATTTATTCGATAAAAGTTATCTTCACTCAATTTGTAATGAGTTTGAATCGACACTTACCGGATTTTTCATGAGCTCCCGAAATCGTGAATCAGGATCCAGGCCTCTCTTGGGTCGTATCAACAAATATATGTTTACGATGCCCTGACACGATCGTAGAAGTTTTTCGACAAGAGCTTTACCAACAAATCCAGTCGCACCAGTGATCAACACGGATCCTCCACTGTAGAAATCTTCGATCGAACTTTGTTGACTGCACGAATACATGGAGGCTACATTGCAGTTGTTGTTCTTATTGACGTGGTCTATATTATTGTTTGTCCCCATCTTGTTGTAGTTCTATTGTCTTAGTAGTCAAACCGAAGATGCATCACCGGTTTTTAACCTGCAATCATACCATACAAATCAATTAATATGAGTGTCACACAAATTTTCATAGTTAATTAAAAGTAAATTCGTATAAACCTGAACAAACAGAACTTGAAATTAATACAAACAAGACGAAATATAATTATACACAATGCACAATTTGACGTATTGATGTAAGTTAGGATCCACTCTGAACAAGAAGTAAGAAATGAGACTCATCACTATGGCACTGGATTTGAGAAGATTATAGACATACAGGTTGGAAAAAAACACATTACATGGGAAGAATAACTATTCCTATTGTTATTTGTGCAACTAGTGCACAAAGTGACAGTTTGCTGCACCGAAAGAAACGTTTACGGCGAGGGCGGAATGGTTTCTTGAGTGCAGCAGAGGAACTTTGCGCACGTATTTCACATTAAATTTTTCCTAGAACTACGATTGAATATGAAAAGTGGGTAATTATGGGTAAAATTGCCTGAAATCCATCAAATGTTTGTGTGTGTGATGCTGTTATTAATAAAAACCTTAATTTATTGTCAAATTGAATAATAATGTAGTAGTGTTTGAATGACGGGGCGGCTGTCACTCATGTGGTGGCTGTCCTCGAACTCGGTGTCCTTGATATTATTATAACGTGCACCACAGTCATTTTTACCAACTTCATTTTGATTTTGTTGCACTGGTGCTCCATATAACCTACTAACTATTTTGCGTTGCCATGTTGCAAATCTGGAGTACGCAAAGTACTCACTTTGTGCACTAGTGCGGAAAAGTGATTCTTAGTGGCCTGCAATCAGTGCAGAAATGGTCACTTTTCAGGGTATCTGTAGGAAAAATACTTTTCCTACAGATACCCTGAAAAGTGACCATTTGTGCACTGATTGCAGGCTGCAAAGAATCACTTTTCCGCACTAGTGCGCAAAGTGAGTACTTTGCGTACTCCAGATTTGCAGCATGACAACGCAAAATAGTTAGTAGGTTATATGGAGCACCAGTGCAGCAAAATCAAAATGAAGTTGGTAACAGTGACTGCTGTGGCTGCTATAGTGAGCAGAGGTGCAACGAAGCACAACGCGCTAATTATTAAGTAGATATTATAACCAAGGACAACGACAGCACAGTGCCACCACAGCACACACCACACAGCTGCCCCCCGCCATTCAAACACTACTACATTATTCAGGCAATTTTACCCATAATTACCCACTTTTCATATTCAATGGTAACTGTAGGAAAAATTTAATGTGAAATACGTGCGCAAAGTTCGTTTGCTGCACTCAAGAAACCATTCCGCCCTCGCCTACGGCTCGGGCGTAAACGTTTCTTTCGATGCAGCAAACTGTCACTTTGCGCACTAGTTGCACAAATAACTATTGCAATGCTACCCATAGGACTTCAATCAATAGACGATGTTAAATCAATGAGATTAAAACTCAAGGAATATTTAGTTGCATTATCCCTATACTCCAGTCAAGAATTTACAGATTTGTCTGTCTGAAGTTTTATGACTGTTTTCAATTATTGTTTGTTCTATGTTTTGTTTGTCGTGATGAATATTGACATTGTTCCAATTCATCTGACCATTATCGTGAATAAAGATGTTTTCAATTCAATTCAACAATAGTAGAAGAAATGTCCAAGGGGATGAGAGACAGTAGCTTTAAGATAGTTGAAGAATTTAAGCATCTGTGAGCTGTGCTAACACACAAAACCAAGCCTAATTGAATATTGAAGCAAAGATTTCAGCTGGGAATAGATGCTATTATAATAGAGTAAAGATACCGTTTTATGTAATCTTAAATAAATTATTATAAATGTAGCAATCATTTGTCTCTGCTATTAAGCACTGAAAAAGTTCTTCAATCCCCGACTTATCTCAAGAAACTGAAAAGTACAAATCTACAACACTGTGATAAGAATCAATCATTCAATCAATCAAGAATTTTTCTTTAATCCACAATAAAGCAAGTACAAAATGATAGATAATATGAAATATAAAATACAAATAATTAAAACACTAACTTACATTAGGGTTTCATATTATGCATTACGGAATGAGCCTACATGGGCACTGTGGCCTGTGCGTAGACTCGAGTTGGTATTTCAAGTAGAGTGAATCTTATGAAGGGGAAGAAGAAAGAGAGACGAGATGAATTCAATTTATGAGGGTAATTTCATTCAAATGATTGTCATATTTCCGTATTGTAGAAAGTCATTCTATATTG
Source organism: Nilaparvata lugens (assembly GCF_014356525.2). Classification (NCBI taxonomy): domain Eukaryota; kingdom Metazoa; phylum Arthropoda; class Insecta; order Hemiptera; family Delphacidae; genus Nilaparvata; species Nilaparvata lugens. The sequence goes on from NC_052518.1 coordinate 105,352,658, forward strand.
TGAAGTCAGTCTGTATCATATAGCCAGTCTGTATTGATATAGAGTCAGTAGAAGTCATGTTGATTTTGCCGTCAGGTGAGTCCGCCGCCCGCCAAGACCAGAGCCACAGCCTCCTCCTCACTTATTTCAAATAACCAATATTTCAATCTTTTTTTGAAAATTGCAAGATTTGCAGCTGAAAGAATAATCAATCTCTTGTAATTACGATATATAACTTGGGATAAGAAAAAACAATTTGTTGATGAGAAGGATCTCGTCAGCAGTTCTGATCCCAACTGTGGCTGCAAATCTCGTGTTATGAGAATGTAAAGATGGTAGGGAAATTGAACCAAAATGCTTATAAACATGAATGAGTGAATCCTTTGTTTAATTTTTTCAGGGGTGAAACTCCAATTTCCTGAAATAATAAAGATGAGGGATATCTTCGACATCTACGAAAGCCAGCTTCAAGGATTGCTTTTTGAAAAGTACTATAGTGGTACTATATGGTGCAGAAACATGGGTAGCCTAACTGACTCAAAGAAACGAAATCTCACTCAATGTCTGGGAAAGGAAGATATTGTCAGTATTAACAAGATATTGCTGTTGTTGGAAGGGGGGTGAGGAGGGAAACTATCAGCATGTAGTTGTCAAACAATGTATTATAAAATAGTTGGAAGGAAGCCGAAGATAAATAAATTAATGTAGGATAGCCCTAATCAAAAATAAAGAGCTTGAGAAGCAACTTCTGATGCTGATCACGAGAATCTCTCTGCTAGAAGAGAAGGTGGCGAACAAGAAACAGCCTTGCTCTCCAGATGGAGATGAGCTAAAAAAGAAAACTTCAACTGAAGAAAGAGAGTACAATATCAATCAACATTACTCGACAAATTCTGAAAAATTTGAACTTTAAATGCACATAACGAACATAAAGTAGGCTAATGATCGGGAAAAATTGTTTTCCTGAAAAACTTTTTCATTTTGATAGCTTGAAAGTATACAAGTTGAAAAACTTTAAGAAATATCACCAATATAATGTATATTACTTTCCTTGCCCTATTACCATAGGTAAGGAAAGTATTGCTTTCCAAAAAAAATAAGGTTCCATAATTTTAGGTTTTCTATACGTTTCAAAGTCCCCTGAGTCCAAAAACATGATTTTTGGGTGTTGGTCTGTGTGTGTGTACTGGTGTGTGTGTGTGTGTGTGTGTGTGTGTGTGTGTGTGTGTGTGTGTGTGTGTGTGTATGAGTGTATGTGCGTCTGTGTAGACGATTAACTCCATTCCTAATTAACCGATTGACTTGAAAATTTAAACTTAAGGTCCTCTACCATGATGATCCGATAATAAGAAATTCAATTCAAAATGGTGGATAATTACTGAAAAACCATGTTTCTCACGGTTTTCTCGAAAACGGCTCTAACGATTTTTCTCAAATTTATACTCTGAATAGTTATTTATAAGCCCTATCAACTGACATGAGTCTCATTTCTGGGAAAAATTTCAGGAGCTCCGTAATATTCTTGAGAAAAATTGATTCTATTGAATTTCTATCACGATTCTCTCAAAAACGACTTGACCGATTTTTGTCAAATTCAATACCCTGTATAGTTTATTCATCAGCTCTATCAACTGGCATGAGTCTCCTTCCTGGGAAACTAACAGGTGGTGCACCCCATTCTTGATAAATTTGTAACCTCCTTCTCGTGCATGATGTAGGTAGAGCAGTTTATTCAAAAGAACACACAGTCGAGATATTCTATGTGTAGAACAGCTGTTTTTACGACTTTTAAAAAATCATCGAATTTCACAATACTTATACATAGGAAAATGTACTCTGAAATCGATTATATACAATATATCGTAATTTCAAATGTGTAGCCGCCAATCGTCATTCCCCTAAATTATTCTCGTTCAAGAATGTGGCTCACAGTTCAATGAGCAAGGAAAGTTGTGTGAGTGTACCACACCAGATGTTTGCCTTTTGTAGAGCCTTAATCTTTGGTCGTGTTCTCCCCACTTCTTCCCCCATTCTTCAACCACCCTTACCGCTCCTCTCCTCTCCTTCCATCTCCTGTTCTTCATTTTCCTCTTCTCTTCTCTTCTCCCCTCTTCTCTTCTCTTCTCTTCTCTCCTTTTTTCTTCTCTTTCCTTCTCTTCTCTTCTCTTCTCTTTTCTTCGCTTCTCTCCTCTTCTCATCTCTTCTCTTTTCTCCTCTTCTCTCTCCCTTCGATCGATCGAATGATAAAATCTGTGAATATGAAGGTAGTAGATGAAGTAGCAACAACAAAATTTAAATCAAAAAATCTCCTTGTAATATCATCTTCTCACATCTGGTCGTGTGTTGATTGGGAAGATACTGGTAGTTCTGTGAAGAGTAGACCTCGTGCAGTTATAAACGACTGTCTTCTCCAATACTATACATCGCAGTAAATTCTGTCCTGTCCTGTCGTGTCGGCGAGATATCGGTGTGAAACGACTAATGACTATTTGGGTTGGGGTATCAACGATGCTAATCATCTGTTGCAAACAAATTGCTATCATCAAAAAGCTGACCGAGTTGGAAGCAAAAAAGGTACGGGAGAAAAATACTATGTTACTTTGAGTTATCAATTGCATGCGTCGTTGCATGCAATTAAGTAATCCACTCGACAGCTGACTAGTCACGAATAAATTCTTTAGTCTGATTTTTACTGTAATATTGGCGTATAGAAGGTTCCTTTCCCTTTTATATTATCTTTAAAAATAATGCAAAATTTCAAAAAAACCTCATATATACATCGACGCACAATTCAAAGATGAACATACCTGTCAAATTTCATGAAAATCTATTGCCGTGTTTAGTCGTGAATGTAACATAAATATAAACATACATATAAACTTAATAAATAATATAATCAAAAATACATAAGTTAACTCTTTATCGAGAAGAATGTGAGTTATGCATAAGAAGATACTATAGTATCATAAAGAACCATTACAGTTTCATCAAAGTAGGCCTATATTCAAAAAAATGCTATTGAATAATTTTTGTTTTTGTCCAGGGTGTATTTACTATAATAGTAAATATGAAGAGCACTTGTATAGTTCTATTCATACTAGACAAGTCAGAGAACTTAATGTACGATGAATTAATATTTTCCCACAAAATCTTCAATAATTATTATATTCTTTCTCTATGAACGTATACTGATTAGTTTAACACGAAATATTACTACCGAAAAAGTCTTCATTATAACGTAGAATGTTTTGACAAATTATTATTGTGGATTAAAAATGAAGAAACTATTAATTAGGCTATCGATTAAATAAACAGTCTTGAATCTATGATTATGCGTAGTTAAGATTTTAGTCTTCTGTAACACTCAGCTTTGATTCTTAAAAATCAAAATGAGTTTCATTAATTTGTTATTTGAAGTATAATAATTTCACCAACCTGATTTTCAGCGTCAATTTTTTTAAAGCAAAATGCCAAGATTGGAGAAAGTTAATAGAATATTGACGTGCTACAGTTGATATGACGTAGGGAGTGTTTTAATTATTCACCGGTAAATGTGGGTGATTGTTTATTGATTTCTTATCAATAATGTAAAGTAGATGTAACAAAAGATCAACTCTTCAATTATATCACGCAAATGTAAGTTTTCCATTACTGATGGATCAACATAGAAACTATTCGCCAATGCTCCACTATCTTGATTTTCCGATATATGTAATATTCATTCTATGAAGAAATAATAATTGATGACGATATTCAGATGTTTGAAAATCGAATTTCAATGTCAATTATTCATACATTTTTAATATCCTTATATCTTGAACTCTCTCTTAACGATATAATAAAATAAACAAAGTTGAAAAGTATTTAGTAGCGTAATAACGAAAAAAGAAACAGCATGGGAGCTTGATGGACAGCTGATTACTTATTAATCCAGTGATAAAACATATTCATGAACAAAACATTTTGGATGGAACATGAATTAATGTGTTCAGTGCTCCGATATTGAATTACAAACCTGAATGGAATGTTGATGTGTCTATACTATTCGTAATTATTAAAGCAGCCATTATGATTCACCATCGCCAATATACTCTTTATCACAAATTTCTCATTGGAATGACGAATTTTTTTCTGAAAAATATTGTTTTTCAGAGAAACTATGAAAAGTGAAAAATGATGAAAACTATGGAAAGCACTTGGTTTAAAACAAAAACACAGTCCACGCCACCAAGACATCTTTGAATATTAATAGGCGATAATAATAAATATTTCATGACCTAGATAATATTCACCAGAACAGCAATAAAAACACTGGTTGATCATTCTTCAAAACTCTATCATTATACATTGCATGCATAGTAGATGAGATCTTTCTATTTCTCACGTCTTTCAATAATAATTGAGAGTATATCTGTAAGTGTCTCACCTGTGTGTTATTTTTAGAGTTTGGGAAATGAGAATTTCGAGAAAACACGACAATATTTTGGAGAAAACACTACAGGATTTTGAAGAAAACTCTACAGTATTTTGGAGAAAACACCACACAGTATTTTGGTGTATAAACACTCGGAGGTTGTTGGAAAGAAGAACAATGCAATGATAAGTGGTTGTCTTTCACTGGTGTTAACTAATCACAATATTGATTCTAATTTTTTAAGACAACACTGGAAAAGTCACAAAATCGAGCTTCAACACACATAAGAAACAGTGATTAGGTCAATTCGTTGCTTACTTGTCTGTATAGTTGTCACTTCAGACCCTCGCAAACGACTCAATGCTCAACAACCCCTTACAGAAAGAATATTGTGATGAATTTTTGATGATTTCCCTTCCGTTTAAGAAAGGGAAATCCTACTCATCGATTTTTGTCGGTGTCATCTGGCCACTAAGTATGACATGCCATTCAAGTTTCACTTATTCTCATTTATTTTCACTCATATTCCAATCATTTTCACTTGTTTTCAGCCACACTAATAACTCAACTATTTGCATCTTGTCAAAAGTGTATATTTCTATTGCGTGTGAACTAGTGAACCCCTGGATTAGAGAAATCGATCATGAACTGTTGTATTGTAATCTTTGGAACCCGCAACTTTTAATAAATTATACATGGAAATTATATATTATTTATGGAAATTGCTAAAAGTTTTATAAGAATAATAAGGTTTAACTGGGGTTCCTATTTGAAATGAAAAATACTCTTCAAAGATACTCTGTCGCTTCAATATTTGTTGTGTCTCTTATATGAATCCAAATTTATTACTTTTAATCAGAAGGTGGCCATGATTGTAATCTTCTCTCTCTCTCTCTCTCTCTCTCTCTCTATATATATATATATATATATATATATATATTATATATATATATATATATATATATATATTTGAACCTCGAGAATCTCTTTTGGGCTTGCGCCCCGCGCGATACATTTTCCAATTTGTCAGAATGGACTTGAATGTGTGTAGGAGACAGTTTTCTTATATTTCCAATAAATTAATAAACAACATTCCCTTAAATATTCTTGAAAAAACAAACATAAACCAAAGGCTTAGATCAGACATAGATAAATGGATAATAGCAAATAAAATCGAGGAAAAATTGTTTTAAATAAACTAATTTTCGTCTACTCCATGGTTGCAGTTGACTTACCTACCTCTTACCGTTCTCTTCTTCTTCATTCTCCTTCTTCTTCGTCTTCTTCTTTCTTCTTGGCCTTTTCCGTCTTTTCTCCTTCCGTTCCTTTATTTTTAGTATCCTCTTTATTATTAAGTACTAGTTTTTATTCTGTATTTTTTTCAAGAAATTTGTTTTGGATCATTTTTGTTAAATATTTTTGAAAAACATTTATATTGCAACTCACACCTGCGCACAGGGTTTCTTTGCAAGTGTAGATTCTTATATATATATTTTTTTGTCTTGAAAGTGTTGTATATTTTATTGAGAATCAATAAATTTGATTTTGAATTGAGTTTTAATATAAAAGCGAAATGGCACTCACTGACTGATTGACTGACTGACTGACTCACTCACTCACTCGTAGAACTAAAAATCTACCGGAACAAAAACGTTCAAATTTGGTAGGTATGTTCAGTTGGCCCTTTAGAGGCGCACTAAGAAATCTTTTGGCAATATTTTAACTCTAAGGGTGGTTTTTAATGGTTTAAAGTTCGTATTTTGGCATGTATTCTCTTAATTATAATTGAAAAATGTCCATACCATATGTTAATATAGAACTATAATCTAGAGATAGTACCTCTTCGAAACAGTTGTTAACTGGTAACTAAATTAATAATTTTGTCAGGTTGGCATTAAGTTGAGTTGACTTTGTTAGGTTGGCACCAAGTTGAAGATTGAAATGCAATTATCGCGGAAAAATTGATTGGGCTCTGCTACTTCAATCAGCGTTATTCCTGGGAATGTTATATTACTAGCCGTCAGGCTCGCTTCACTCGCCATATCCGTTTAGCCAGACGTTTAGTCTGGACCTCCGACTGGATCGTCCTAACATATGATAAAAATGCTCAAATGAAAAATGCAGGCGAGCGGAGCGAGCCTACTGATCTCATTCTTGTACGATCCAGTCGGGGGTCCAGGGGCGGAGCCCCCTGGCTAGACGGATATGGCGAGCGAAGCGAGCCTGACGGCTATTAGGCTACATAATTTCGATACAGAGTTCCAAGAGAAGATGAATATCAATATCAGTTTGTTGATGTGAAAGTTGTAAATGATGTATATTACCCTGGTGAAGTGATCTTTCAGCGCATAAAGGCCTGTCTGTGTGATAGCTTCCAAATAGCCTCAGCTGATGTTATTAATGAATGGATGAAAAAACTGTAGCCTAGTAATTGCATGCAATGAATAATCCAGCTGAGTAAATGTTGAATCACAACAATTTTTTTTCTTATGCACTTTTAATGTTATTTGTTATACAGTAACATGAAAAAGAACGAATTTTGTTGTACAAACAGACTAACTTGATCTTGGACAACAAGACCAAAATGGTCGAAAAAAATGTGTTCAAAATTTGAAGCTGATTGATCAAGTCTTTCAAAAATTATTGTCGAACATACACACAGACGGACAACGACCTTGGCCTTGAGTCAAAAGTAAGAACTCGCTAACGCTCGTTCAAAAACGGTACGCTTTTTATTAATTTGAACGGTACCGTACACTAAAATACAGTAGGCCTACTTGGACTCATTGATTATACCTTCTTAAATGGTTTTTAATAGGTGTATTCCTATTGCGTGTAATAACGGTGCGCTTTTAATATTAATTTCAAATCTCATTTTGAGATACGTTGAAATACGGTACTTTGACTTATTTAAATATTGACGATACCTTCTGAACTTTGCTGAACAATTTGAATTTTATCAGGTTAATTTCTATTGCGTGTAATAACGGTGCGCTTTTAATATTAATTTCATTCCGAAATACGTTGAACTACTACAACAGTACTAGGACTCATTTAAATATTGATGATACCTTCTGAACTTTGCCAAACATTAGAAAGGACAGTTTAAGCGATGAGAATAGTAAATGCTGTTTGAAGAAGTAATCATACTCAAGTACTGTTCTACTTTTAGAACCAAACATAAAAATACTTCCACTACATTAATTCCATTCAGCTTGGTCATTCATCATTATTTTGTGATGACAATTGACTGATTTCAATATTTTTCCATGCGAAACAAGATATTTTAGTGAACGAGCGTTATTGAGTTCTTACTTTAGACCAAAACCGTTGTCCATCTCACTATAGGTGTTAGTTTTGTGTTAGATACAAGCAAACATGAATAATCTATAATAATATAATAAAAGTAAGAATAATTGACCTAAACACGTATGGAGTAGGAAATTCACGAATGACGCATCATAATGTCTGAACTACTAAACTGATTAAATTGATTTTTTTATATAGATTGTTAATTCACCGAGGATGGTTATAGGCCTATTTTGAATTCTTCAAGATTTTAGTAGGTCAAGTTTTCAGTTCGTCAAGTTTTTAATTAGACCCTTTCAGATCACGAGTTACCTGGTAGTCATATAATGGTGAATGATATATTGGTGAATTGAATTCATTGGTATAATTTTGTTGACACTAAACATTCAAGTAGGAACTATTGAATTGGTCACTCACCTATCTCTTTATTTTCCCATGCATGGTAAAATAATAAAAAGCTAACACTTTGTAAAAGCTAACAACCGTATTGAAAGTGAATGAATTCATAAGCTAACCTCTATTCACTGAATAAGTTTTTCGTGTATCTATCACGATATGACTGATTAAGCTCTTTTTTAAATATACATTGGCTCATATGATCGCTGACGTTATTCTTAATGTGGAGTTGACAGTATTCCACTGTTTAATAACAAGTTATAGTCTGACCATGAAAATCATTAATAGGTTAATGATTCTCACCAGGTGACCTGGTTTCCCGTTCGATTCAATATCTGTTTAAGAATTTGCATTTCAACATAATTTTAGAACTCTAAACCATATTCTATGAATTACCTGTTGGAAAAACGTTTATGTTTGTCGATTCCTATTCCAGGGTCAGAATAAAGCAAAACAACGCAGTTAAACAAATAATTTTTGACGTTCTGAACATTGAATGAATAATAAATAGCCTATAATTCCGGTAGTGAGGTTCACGTTATAATGGCAGTGGAGAACAACGTTGCCTTGCCACTGCCTTCTATAGAGGATACCTGACACCGGTATATCGAATGTAATATCAACTGTTCATTCTTGTTTAAAATAATCAATTATATTTTACTAGCCGTCAGGCTCGCTTCGCTTGCCATATCCGTCTAGCCAGGGGGCTCCGCCCCCTGGACCCCCGACCGCATAGTCCAAAAATGAGATCAGCGGGCTCGCTTCGCTCGCCTGCATGTAGACCTCAGCGGAACCTCTGTACCGAATTTGAACGTATTATGTCAATTTGATCACGAAAAACACCTGTTCCTATATCGGCGTATCTTTGGCGAACAAAAATCTTCCACCTCAGCTAAACCTGTGTACTGAATTTTTTTTAGTATATTTCCATCAATTATTTAAAACGGTGAGGAAACGCAGAAAAGCTGAAAAAACGCTAATTTTTGCTAATTGGATAAATTGGTATTTAGGAGGTCCTGGATAAATGCATTTCAATCTTCAACTTGGTGCCAACCTAACAAAGTCAACTCAACTTAATGCCAACCTAACAACATTTTTAATTTAGTTACCAGAACAACTGTTTCGAAGAGGTACTCTCTCTAGATTATAGTTCTATATTAACATATGGTATGGACATTTCAATATTATAATTTTAAGATATTGGAATAAAAAGAATATACATGCTAAAAGAACTTTAAACCCTTAAAAGCCACCCTTAGAGTTGAAATATCGCCAAAAGATTTCTTAGTGTGCCTCTAAAGGGCCAACTGAACATACCTACCAAATTTGAACGTTTTTGGTCCAGTAGATTTTTAGTTCTGCGAGTGAGTGAGTCAGTCAGTGAGTGAGTGCCATTTCGCTTTTATATATATATTGATTCGTCAACAAAATATATATTTCAATGATTTAATAATACATTTCTATAAATGAGTTGGAATATTTTTATGATTAATTATCATTCTACATTGTTAAAAAACGATCTGCTTTGCCAAATGTTAGCAACACCAATGTTGTGCTCATTATAGGCTGATTCATTTTCATTATTATTATTATTATTAATAATAATAATAATAATAATAATATTCGGGCACAGTTTAACGTGCCCATCCGATAACACGGGAGTGACCTGTTCAAAAACTTTTGTTATGAGCGGGTTTTGAACCGGGGATCTCTAGGCTGCTAAGCAAGCACTCTATCCACTAGACCACGGATCACTCTAAGGGCCGTTTGCACAGTGTAAGTTTAAGCTAAAGCTTAAACTAGATCTGGATTTTTTTTTGTTTAAACTAAAATTCCGTCTGCACAATATCAGTTTAAACTCTTGGAAAGTTTAAACCTCCAAAGCAGGAGGTTTAACCAAATAATTTGGATTAACTTGACATCTGTAAAGATTTGATGGGGAAACAGCTAATAGTAAATTTTTTTTCGACGGTTGTTTTGAGTGCTTCTGTAGACGATGATTATTAATTTGGGTTTAAATGAATCATTATTATTTGAATGTAAAAATAATTATAATGGAGGAATTGATAGAAGTTTTTAATGCGATTGATAAAGATGACTGCGAAGAAATTTTAAAACTGAGAAAAATTGGGCAAAAACGAATGATTTTAATTCCTTGGATGATAGAGAATTTTCTTAACGGTTTTGCTTGAGTAAAGCAACTGCCAATCCAGTATTTTATTAAATAAACCACTTGATAGAGAATAAGACAACTTTAACAGTGGTCTTTGATTAGGAAACATATTTTTAATAACAAATCACTGAGATATTTTGCTTTCGAGAGATTTCTAATAAACGAGGAAGATCGTAGTAGATTTAAGCGTTACAAAATCGCTTTTTTAAAAACATTCTGGAATATATTTTTTGAAGGATTTCTTGATCGCTTTTCACTTTTATTACCGTACAGCTTACAACTCTGTACATTTTGAACTAGGAAATAGTAGCTATAAACTTAATTTACTGATAGTTTGTAAACAAATATCAAATTTCCTGTAAAAATCAGCCTTCCTGATATTATAAACGATGACATTCTATTACCAACTTAACGCTAAACTAGTTTAACTTAAACTGGATTAGTAAATGCACTGAGAGAACCGATTCAAGTTTAAACTTTCAGATTAACTTAATCGAGTTTAGCAATCTATACTGTGCAAACGGCCCTAATAGGTGTATTAATTGTGTAATAATTAATTTTCATTATTGACCTCATATTCATAGCCTCCACTCTCGTCGAAAGTAATAGGATGGAAAATTGAAACATGGGAATAAGAGAATAAGGAAAAATGAGAAGATGATTAGATGATTACGAATATGAGAGTGAGAGACGAAGAAGAGGTACGTGACGAAAACTACTTGAAAATAGATGGATAGAAAAAAATCACTTATTTATCATAAATCTTATCAATTATTGATTTTTCTGTGGTATGGATTCCCAGCAGTTTATTGTGTCATCTCCTCTATATAAACAAGTCTAGTCTGTTTCTTTTCATACACACAACCGTATCGTATATTAAATTAGACTATGAATGGTAGTATAATCAATGATTCAATATAACTTTGCAAGTCTGCTTTCTATCTCGAACGATTGTAACATTTTTACTTTCCTTGCCCTATTTCCATAGGGAACGAAACTATTGCTTTCCACGTTATAATAGCAGTATTCGATCAACATTGGTGCTGCTATCCTCACCTCATTCTAATCCTCACCTATCATTCGAGAAGGCTTTTTCAACTTTTTCAACTATCCTTTTCCAACTCTGCAACATTGCCAGATCGTCTTTTAATAATGTGGGAATATGATAAATTGACAAAATATATTTAGTCTCAATTATGTAGTACATGTGTATTATAATTAAGTTTGAAAAATAGACCTATCATAATTAACTTTGCCTTATCCTATTATCCTAGCTCAGACAAATAAAGATTTTTTCAATCAAGAGGAAGATCCTGCAGTAATTTCACTGTGAAAAATGAAAGTTATCAATATAACTTGATAATTAATAAATTATTGATAATTGACCGAGCGAAGTGAGGTCTAAGATTCAAGTCGATGGTTTTGCATTTCTCTTTATGTTTATATGTTTATATTTATGTTCCGCATTTACAGCGAATCGCAGGAATGGATTTTTATGAAATTTGACAGATATGTTCCTTTTTGGATTTTGCGTCGAAGTATACATAAGGTTTTTTGAAATTTTACATTTTAAGGATAATACAAAAGGAAAAGGAGTCTCCTTTGAACGCCAATATTACCGTAAAAATCAGACTTTAGAATTATTCATCATAAATCATATGTCCAGTGGACTATATTACTACCCATTCAAACACATCGAACATCTTGAAAATGTATCTTCCCATCAACATTGTAGACAGTTGTAGAACAGCGCTCACACTCACATTCCGGGACGACAGGTCACGGTACGATAGGAAAGAAAGCTCTATGTTTATTTAGGATTTTTTCTAGACATTTTAAATTTATAAATGATTTATTAATTTTTGAGAAAACATAACAACAGGTCAATGTAACTTACTGAGCGCGAGGTCTACTGTTCACAGAACTACTAGTTAATACTTAATAAATGTTTGGAGGAATGCATCAACTTAAAAGGATAGGAAGATCTCAGCCCAGAGCTGTTCGCATCTTTCGCACATGTCCTTGATTTGATTTGTCCATTCTTTGATTATTGCTGCATCACTTATATGCTTATAACGACATAACAAATGAGTTGAATGGACGGCTCCAACGCTCATTGAACTATGCAGTCAGGTTCATATTTGATGAAATTGGATAAGCGTAGACAGTGGGCCATATGAATAAAGTTGAGCATTTGCTTATACTTCTAAAATATGGAGCATTTGCTTAATTTTCTATGAATAAACGTGAGCAAAACCTCTTGCTCATGCTCATCAAAAAAATAGTTTGAGCTTTTGCTCAAGAGTAAAAGCTTATACTCAAAACTGTATGAATAAACTAGAGCATTTGCTCAACTTTTGAAGCAAATGCTTCAAAAAAGGTGAGTCTAGTCTAGAGCAGCTTATCACCTTTTGCTCATAGTAAAATGGCTCAACTAATTCGTATGAGGAAGAGGGAACTATACCAGATACGATCACAACCAATAGTTGAGGACTATAAAACTCTAGATTTAACCATGATATATATCACCATTATCCCTACAAAAGAATAAATACAAAAGATAGCTGATATCGAGATAGCCATCACAAAATAGGAAATAGGCATTTAAGAAGATGAGAGTGTAGACGATTATAAGAAAGCTATTTATATTATAAGATTATGCTGAAGATTATTATAGAGATGACATTTTCTCACGCTATTATCTCAAAATTCTAAACTCAACTAACCTAAAACTCTATTCATAAATAGAAAACAGAGCAGACGACGCAAACAAAAGCGGTGCCACCTACTTGCATATTTAGCGCTTCCGTGAGCTATAAGAACAAAGTAAGGCTACAAAAGCGAATCAGCTGATGAAAAAATTGCATAGTTGCCTGTAAAGTTGGTATACGGGCGAAAGTTTTACGTGACAACGACTTTGAGTGGTAAAATAATTTTAATGTGAATATTCATTACTATAGTAGGAAGAAGGATGAAATAATAGTAACAATTTGAAACATTTATTTATACAAAGAATTATATTTAAAACATTAATTTATACAAAGAATCTCGCACGGAATTTCATATTAACAAAATTTTATTTTTACCTTCACACATCCTCAACAAAGTCACTCTGTCTCTCTCGTTCTTAGGCGGGCTAACTGTGCTCGATTCAATTTTTACATAGCAAGTCGCGCTCATTTTTTCAAGTTAAACAAATACTTATTGGCTGAGAAACGATTTATACTACTTTTGTGTTTGAAAACTACCACAACATTGTGATTACTACAACATAATCTATTCACTTACACCTATTATACTTACACTTATACCTATTCACTTATACTTATTCACATAACCTATTTACCAAGTAGTGGCGCAGTCGCAGGAGATTGCTCCGTTTCACTCTCTCTCCAGGTGAATGCCTTCGGGTTGCTGTTGCTGCTGCGTTGCTCGCCACTGCTCCTATTCGTGCTCTTTCCAGACGACCGTGAACCGAAACGAACGCTCTCACTCGCTCTCATTGTGAGCGCATAACGTGGGAACGTAACGCAGTTTCTTGAAGTGTCACCCGGCAAACCAATTTATAAGACGTTGTCACGTCAAAAACTTTAAAATACCTGAGCATTTGCTCCAGAGTTCAAGAGCATAAGGTAAAGCTTATTCATATAAAACTGAGCAAATGCTTTTGCTTCTACCTTTTGCTCATGAGCAAAACCTTATGCTCCATGCTCTTGCTCATGCTCTTGCTCTGGTTTTATTCACATGGGCCAATATTTTCTTCTCTGTCAAGTATATAAAACTCTGGTCATGAGGGAGGGCCCCAAGGATAGTCTTGGGAGGGCGGGCCCTACTTATCTACCAGATGATCTCATCCGTCTTGTTGATGTCAATCCAAATCGCAACACGAGATCTCATTTGTATACCTTGCAAATTCCTATCCATCGCACTGCAACATTCAATTATTCGTTTGTGGTGACTGCTGCAACACTTTGGAATGCTATTCCTGAACATGTGTTTTTTTCTGTTTCACTAAAAGCGTTTTCAAGAGGAGACTTTTCAAATTACTTTTTAATGGCAACAAGTAGTCTTTTTTCTTCAGTATTTTATTTCAGTAATTTTTTTTCATTGTATTTTTGGTGAGCATGTATGTATGTGTGTGTGTGTGTGTGTGTGTGGTGTGTGTGTGTGTGTGTGTGTGTGTGTGTGTTGTGTGTGTGTGTGTGTGTGTGGTGTGTGTGTGTGTGTGTGTGGTGTGTGTGTGTGTGTGTGTGTGTGTGTTGTGTGTGTGTGTGTGTGTGTGTGTGTGTGTGTGTGTGTGTGTGTGTGTGTGTGTGTGTGTGTATGTGTATGTGTATGTGTATCGGTTAAGAAAATTTGAGTCATTTTATTTACTTAGTATTGATAGAATTTCAGGTGTATTCTCATTTCTATTCTTTATAACAAATAGGTTCTGCTCTTCGCTTCTTGAATTTATCTACTCATCTACATATTTATTTTTTGTTCTGAATATGTTAATTGTTCATTTGTTTCCATTATAATGTAGTGCTAGTATGCAATGGGTCTTGCAAGACCTAGCAATACATTGTCATTTGTGATAAAGAATCAATAATATGGCTGATGAATATAAATGAAATTATTATTCTGTCACTCATTTTGTGAAACTTCTACAAGTAAAGCAATAATACAATTTCCAAATTCGATCTCGTGTATGAATAAATGAGAAGACATATTATCAGCTGAATATTTGTAATATTATTACTTTCCTTGCCCTATTACCATAGGTAAGGATAAGTATTGCTTTCCAAAAAAATTAAGGTACCCCAATTTCAAGTTTTCTATACGCTTTAAGGTCCCTTGAGTCCAAAAACATGATTTTTGGGTATTGGTATGTGTGTGTGTGTGTATGTGTGTATGTCTGTGAACACAATAACTCCATTCCTAATCAACAGATTGACATGAAATTTTAAACTTAAGGTCCTTATACCATGAGGATCCGACAATAAGAAATTCAATTAAATTGAATTCAAAATGGCGGATAATTACTAAAAAACCATGTTTTTCACGGTTTTCTTGAAAACGGTTCTAACGATTTTCTTTTAATTTATACCATGGATAGCTATTTATAAGCCCTATCAACTGGCATGAGTCTCATCTCTGGGAAAATTGCAGGAGAGAAAATTTTTGAGAAAATCGTGAAAAACATGGGTTTTTAGTAATTATACATCATTTTTCTCAAGAATATTACGGAGATATTCTTGAGAAAAATGATGTATAATTACTAAAAAACCATGTTTTCACGATTTTCTCAAAAATAACTTGACCAATTTTTTTCAAACTCATACCTTGTATAGTTATTTATCAGCTTTATCAACTGGCATGAGTCTCCTTTCTGGGAAACTAATGGGGGGTCCACCGCATCCTTGAGAAATGGACTTAGTAACCTCCTTCTCATGCATGAGGTAGGTAGGTAGCGCAGTTCATGAAAAGAACACATAGTCGAGATATTTCATCTGTAGAACAGCTGTTTTGACGACTAAAAAAATCTTCGAATTTCACAATTTACACAAAGTTAAAAGTACCTCTGAAAACAATTATATATATAAACATATACAGAAGTCTGATCGTAGCTTCAAATATGAGCAAGGAAAGTTGTGTGAGTGCGCCACACCAGATTTTTTTTCTTAGGTTCTAAAAACCCGTCTCTCCGCTGCAAAATTATTGAGAACGGTAGTAACAAGAGCTACAGTGAGGTGCTCGTGCACGTTATAATGGCTGAGGAGAAGGATAGAAGAGTTACTAAGAACTTACTTGAAATGATCACTTTCTTCTAGAGCATTATCAACTTTTAATAATTATTTTAAACTTTCAGACAGTATTACATCATATCAATAGCTATAGTGCGGCCCACGTTATAATGGTAGTGGAGAAAGATAGGAGAGCTGCGTTGCCAATTCTCTGCCTTGCCACTGCATTCTATAGAGGATAGCTGTTACCAGTATATCAGATTCAACTGATTAACTGTTCATTCTAGTTTGAAATAGCCAATTATATTTTATTCGGCAAGAGAATGTATTTTCAATGATTTAATGATGAATTTTTGTGATTGAGATGAACTATTTTATTAATTAATTATATTTCTACATTGTTAAACAACTATCTGACAACGTTGAAGAGTTAGAAAAGGATAGCACTATCTGTATTTTCGAATGATAAGCAAGGATAGCAACACCAATTTCAATCAAATACTGCTATTATAACGTATATGTACCGGTACTTAGCTAGTCTTTATGTAGGAGTTCAGATTGTGAGCTATAGCAATAAAATACGCTCAATAAAAATGACTGAAAGCACATGTTCTCAGCTGATAAGGTTTGCCATAAATAAGTTATTAAAATCAATATAAATTTAATGATATATTTCGTTATGGCAACGATGTTTTCCTTATCTTTCTCACATCTTATGTTCTCACTCTTCTATAAATTTCATTCCTTCCATAAACTACAAACAATATTCTACATTTCTACGTATCACAGAGAAATGACAGCATAATAGGATATCCCATGGTGTAGGTAGTTTTATGCTCGTTTATTTGAAGCCGATCTTTTGTTAACTCAAGCCGATCACGGTGCGGTGAGAATGTAAGAATGGCACAGTAAGAGACTACCAGCGTCACATAGCTTCTCAAAAACAACTAATAGGACTATAGTTAATTGGCTTGAGTTAACTGTAAAATTTGCAACATAAACACCCTATATCTTCTTATGTTATCTTTTCTCTATGGAACCGGTCATAACCAAAGTAAATAATACTATATAATATATATTTGATGATGTCATTCTCTCTAAATTCCCTGTTCTTGTGAAACTCAAATCATCCGAATACTAATTGTGAAGTACATTCAATTGTGTATTTATTTCATGCAAAAAATGAATTTGAATAAAAATAAATTTGAATTATATTAAATGTATGGGATTCGGTACAAATCGATTCGGATAATTGAATTTATGGTGTAGGCTAAAGGGAGTTATTGGAGGAGTTAATAAAGGGAGTCAATATGAGACTAAAAGTAAGATTTTAAATTAAGATTTCCATTAAAACTTGAATAGATGGGTATGTATGGTAGTGGTAGAAAAAAACACGTTCTTAATGGAATGAATCATGTACTTGTTCAAATGAGTAATTATCATTAAACACTATTTGTATTGTATGAATGCAATAATCAATAAAGTACTATTTCATTG
Source organism: Nilaparvata lugens (assembly GCF_014356525.2). Classification (NCBI taxonomy): domain Eukaryota; kingdom Metazoa; phylum Arthropoda; class Insecta; order Hemiptera; family Delphacidae; genus Nilaparvata; species Nilaparvata lugens. The sequence goes on from NC_052518.1 coordinate 105,370,152, forward strand.
ATTGATTGAATATTTTTCGAAAAACGGGAATATATATTCTTGTTTGCTTTGACTTATTTATCCCAATCTTGCATTCTGACCCATACTTTGATAACGTAAATTACCTAATCGGATAAATAATAATAGACCTACTATAACCATCCTTGGTAAATTAAGAATCTGTATGCAAAATTTCAAGTTAGTCAGTGTTGAGTAGTTCAGTGAGTAGTTGATGTTAATTTCCTATCGCCGTACGTATAAGCCAATTCCTCCCTTTATAATATTATAGCTTATTTTGAGGCAGACAGCTGGATGGAAGTCTATGAGAAGGCATACAGAGACTTACTAAGGCTTAAAAATTGGTTTGACGACAACATTCTTAGTATGAATGCGAAGAAGACCAAAATTCTTCCAATATTCCTTCATAAAAACTGCGCCCCTCCGGATAATTTACTGCTAGAACTACATTGTTGTGGTCAGTTGTGTAATGATGACTGTGATTGCCAGCTGATTGAATCGGTCAACGAGTTCAAATACCTGGGTATAATCATTGATAATAATTTATTTTGGCATCCATACATTTTCTACTCTGAAAAAATTACGTAAATAAATTGATTCTTGTTTTTTCAAAACTGGAGGGCATTCTTAACAAGAAGGAACTGAGAACAGTGTATGGAATTATTGCCTGGGGAGGTGCGTGTGATACTAAGATTGCGGAACTTTCAGTGACTCAAAAAGCTATTATCAAAGTCGGAATGGGCCTGGAAAGAACATATTCTTCCGAACGTTTATTTCTTTATTTCAATGTTCTAACTATTAAAAAGCTTTATGTTAAATTTGTCTTAATGTATGCATTTAAGAATAAAATGAACTTACATTCTCAACCCAACAAGACCATAGGACTGGAAGCGGTCATCTTCTACATCCCAGTTTAGAGAGAAATTCGCGAGCTGCTTGCGACAGAAGTGTCTCTTATGTAATTAATATGATTTTGCGGAATGCTCCCCCCCATATAAGTCATCCAGGTTCTTGTACTGTACTAAAATACAATAAAGTGCTACATGAATGGTTGGCATCTTCGAATCAGTGTGGTAAATTGATCAAATCAATGTATGTGTAACACCTTGAAATTTATTCACTCATGTGTGTGTGTGTGTGTGTGTGTGTGTGTGTGTGTGTGTGTGTGTGTGTGTGTGTGTGTGTGTGCGCGTGTGTGTTTCCCTTCCCGTGCGAATGTTGATAGTTGAGCTTAATTTTTAAAATTAAATAAGTATTTTTTTTAGTTTCGATATTGTATTGTTCAATACTATTAAATATTGGTAGTTATCTGTAATCGTGATCCTACTTCTCTGTATCATAGATAAGTTATCTGTGTAAATTGCATTTTAATATACGTATGCGAACTCTTACTCACGAACAGACCGACAGGTCCATGTGAGTACAGTTTCAATTATTTTGTGAAATAGTTTAAACAAAGATATAATCTTCTTTAAATTGGTACATTTACTGATGTTTTATAAATCTGAATTTTTGTGGAACAATAAAATCAATTCAATTATTGAGAAAATTGGAAAATGATGATTGTGACTTTTGTCAGATTTGAACATTTTTGTTTATTTGGACAAATTAGAAGTCGTTCAATTGTTAGAGAAGGTTTACATTGTTGAAAGTGATTCTGAAGATGCTGAACATATAATATTGAACAAAAATATTTTATGTAAATTGACTCACCAGGTGGAAACAGTACCTAAAATGTGAGGTAGTATATACAGTTTACTCACTTGGAAATGGTAATGTCGAAACATGTCGTGAGTAATAAAATAAAGTTTTGAAAAGGGTACTTTGATTCTTCTAATTTTCACATAAATTCGAGTAGCTCTAATAAAAATAGTTGATAATTAGAGTTGCAAATATGCTATTGTGATACTGATGATACTAAGGGCCGGTTACCGAGCTCGGCATTTGACTAAGTTCTAGACTTTAAACAGCTGGAGTCAGAAAATTGGCTTTCCAAAACGGCTCATTGTCACAGTCCACGTTTAAATTACATTTCGAAAAACTAGAAAATTGAACACAAAGAGAAAATAATGAAAAGTTTCAGCTATTTTGAATTATTTAGGAATGTTTAATTTCTTCAAGGAAGAACGTTCCCATTTATAGAAATGAGAAAATAAAGATTGTAATAAAAACTGAGTCTACGCCCCGTTTCGGAAAGCCAAAGCTCGGAAACTGGCCCTAAAACTGAACAAAAGTAGTTGACGAAAAATTTCTCACCAGCTGAGAACAGTATTTACAGTGTAGTATATACAGTTACAAATATGTTATGTAGCGATCCTGATGATACTGAATAAACATTGAATAAAAAATATTTGATGGAAAATGACTGACCTGTAGAAAACAGTAGTCCATAAAGGAGGAAGAAGTAGAGTTGTGTTGATAACGCCGTTTATAAAGTGAAGGTAAGTGCTCGACTGAACGAGATGAAAGGCACTGGACCCGAAGAAAGTTACTGACGTTAGAACAGCGTCTAGCCAGGTAGCCACCTTCTCATAATCTTATTCTTCCCTCCTTACTTCTCACTGCTTCCTCTCCTTGTCATATCAATTCGTCATACGCTTGAATGGCCTTCCTCCACTTCGGCCACTAATTCAACTACATTGGAAACATTTCACATGATTTATTCTTCGAATTACCAATGGAGATTCATAGCAATTCATAATCTTCAAATAATATAATATCTTTCCCTATTCTTGTCCAGCAGGAAAATCAGCTGTAGTGAGGTCCACGTTGTAATGGCAGTGGAGAAAGATAGGAGAACAGCGTTGCCAATTCTCTGCCTTCTATGGAGGATACCTGATACAGGTATCCCATTATATTAAGCAAGCAATTTCTCTATATCTGTTTATATTTTTATATCTGGTTATTTTCATATCTGGTTATTTATGTTCAACGGATCTCGAAAACGGCTCTAACGATTTTCACGAAATTTTGAACATAGTAGGTTTATGATATAAACATTCGATTGCACTAGGTCTCATCCCTGGGAAAACTCGCTGAAGGACATGAAAAGGATAATTCATCCTTGGAAAAACACATGATAATTTCGTCGTCTGTCGATAACAGAAGATGCGTGTGCCTGTGTGGGAGATAAGCTGTGTAATTAGCTTAGCGTATCTCGCGAGAAATCTAGATATTTTAATTGATCAAAATAATCTGGTTTGTTGACATGAGATTGTACTGTATATCATAATATTCAAAGTTAATCATTATTAATTTTACAGTTCCAAGTGATTTGTGAGTGTTATTTTGTTATTCAATTTGGCTTGTAAACAATCTAAATTATAACTTTTATGTTTTCAAATACTGTATTTGGACTGAAAATTTGACCTGAATTCAAGTGTATGGAACATAACCTACTTTTTGGAATATTTATAGTGTATAAATCAAAAATCGGGGAAGAAACAGTTTTGGGCTGTGCCTGTTAGTCCTTCCCCAATCATTTTAAAGGATTGAGTTCTGTTCATCAATAAATAAATAACTAGCGAAGCTCGGTGCCCCGATATTATTGATTGATAACACCAATGTTGATAAAATTCAGTACTGTCATAACGTTGACTTGATAATATGATGAACTTCGGAAATAATTATTCTTGTGAAATTCTGTAGAATAAGGAAATCTACAGAGATGAGAATTTATCAGTTGAACATCTATTAGAATAACGAATACTGGTTTAAGATGATGAATTGTCTTTGCGCATTAGACATTGTAAGTATATAATATATATTGTAAGGGTACTTGACCCTGAGAAAACTAATGCCCTACACGTGGAAAAGTAATTAATTTAATCCTTGATAAATGATCATAATCTATTGAAAACTTCCAGAAAGTGTACAAAATGTTTTACTAAAACAGCTTAATCATTGAGATGCCATATACCATAGTTTGGTGAGACAAATATAGAAGTGAGTGAGATGCGAATTAATATAGAGATCTAGTGATTTGGTTGGCATGAGATTACCATTGATAGATAGATTTCATGAATTTCCATAGTAAGGTCTGTTGCAATATGTCAGTAATTTTCTTCCTTACTTTTCGATATTGAAATACCGTACAGTAAACAGTGCATCATTTATGTAACAGATAATATTATACATCAAATACCCCCATCCGATCTTTAGTGAGGTCCACGTTGTAATGGCAGCGGAGAAAGATAGGAGACAGTGTTGCCGATTCTCTGCCTTGCTAATGAATTCTGTAGAGGATAGCTGATACTGGTGTGTGTGTGTGTGTGTGTGTGTGGTGTGTGTGTGTGTGTGTGTGTGTGTGTGTGTGTGTGTGTGTGTGTGTGTGTGTGTGTGTGTGTGTGTATGTCTGTGAACACGATAACTCCATTCCTAATCAACAGATTGACTTGAAATTTTAAACTTAAGGTCCTTATACCATGAGGATCCGACAATAAGAAATTCAATAAAATTCAATTCAAGATGGCGGAAAAAATTGCGGATAATTACTAAAAAAACATATTTTTCAAATTTTTCTCGAAAACGGCTCTAACGATTTTCTTCAAATTCATATCATGGATAGCTATTCATAAACTGACTTGAGTCTCATTTCTGGGAAAATTTCAGGAGCTCCGTGATATTCTTGAGAAAAATGGCAGATATGACTAAAAAACTACGTTTTTCACGATTTTCTCAAATATGACTTGACCGATATTTTTCAAATTCATACCCTGTAGTTATTTATCAGCTCTATCAACTGACATGAGTCTTTTTCCTGGGAAACTAATGGGAGGTCCACCCCATCCTTGAGAAATGTACTTTGTAACCTCCTTCTCGTGCATGAGGTAGGTAGGTAGAGCAGTTTATAAAAAGAATGCATAGTCGAGATATTTCATCTGTAAATCAGCTGTTTTTACGACTTTTAAAAAATCAACGAATTTCACAATTTACACAAAGGAAAAAGTACTCTGAAAACAATGATATATAAACATAATATATACAGTAGTCTTATTGTAGTTTCAAATATGTTGCTGCCAATCGTTATGTTGTTATTCCCCTGAATTATTCTCGTTTAAGAATGAGGCTTACAGTTCAATGAGCAAGGAAAGCTGTGTGAGGATACCACACCAAATTTTTTTGTAAGTTTTCTTGTTCCTGTTTCCCACCTATATTAATTTCCAAAAAATTATAAATTACAAGTTTAGAATTTACATTTTACATTATTTGTTCTCAATAAAACTTTATTTCTACTGCTACTTCTTCTTCTTCTTCTTCTTCTTCTTCTTCTTCTTCTTCTTCTTCTTCTTCTTCTTCTTCTTCTTCTTCTCCTCCTTCTCTTTGATATTTCAACAAGGAATGTTGGCATAGTTTAAAGTGGATGTGTCGACATGAGCGTTGTGGTGGCATGTAATCCGTGTCTATATTGATACAAAATTGAAAATCGAGGACACTTGTTGAGAGTGAGTGTACTCCCATTATCTTCCTTCCGTTCTTCGTGGAAGAAAACGTCACATAAAATAGAGATCATTTGAGACGACTTTCTCCTCCTTTCTTGTAGGACCGGTCAGTTGCATAAGATCTAAGTTTCCGTTTCCTGCTTTACACTGACCGGCTACAGTCTGACAATCAATAGACCTATCAATATCATTCGGCTACCTTGAGATGAGTACATTACACTGCTTATAGTCAGATCCACGTTACAATGACAGTGAAAAACGATGAGAGAACAGCTGTGCCGATTCTTTGCCTTGCCACTGCCTTCTATAGAGGATAGGTGATACCGGTATATCTCATGCAATATTAACTGTTCATTCTTGTTTAAAATAATCTATTGGGCTACCTTGAGGTGAGGAGATAACACTCCTATAGAGAGGTCCACGTTACAATGGCAATGAAAAAAGATAAGAGAACAACGGAGCCGATTCTCTGCCTTCTATAGAGGATAGCTGATACCCGTAATCTGATGCAATACTAGTATGCTCCTGGCTGGAGATCTCGCTCAAAATACCTCTAATATCCTGTCAGCTGTTCTATTGAAAGCAGTGGAAAGTCGAAAAAAGTTTTATCGAGTTATTAATTGGATGGAATTGTTTATCCAGCTGACAGCTCTCTGTAATGATATTCTTCTCATGCGATTTCAATGTTATCATGTAATTTCCTAAAAAAAGACCAAACAGTGAGACTATTTTTTGGCCAACAAACTTAATCAAATAATTCAAATAATATGTGTCTAGATTTGGAGTTGATTGATTGAAGCAAGTCGAACATTCAAACAAACATTCACTAGTAGTTCTGTGAACAGTAGACCTCACGCAGTTTTCTCATCCACAATTATCTGATGTCACCTGCTCTAGTTGATTCAGTTGAATCACAATTCATAGTTGGATCATAATTTACTCCTAAAAACTGTTATTTGTTTTCTCCTAGATCAAAAATTCACTTATGCTAATAAACTAAGTTCGCGTTTGAATTTGTATCACATACGATGATTTATCCAGTTTCGTGATAATCTTTCCATCTGATAAAAATATTTCTCAACTATTTTGAAATTAATTTTTTTGAATCAAGAATATTATAATTTCTTCTGTATTATTCAGTTAATTTTTTATTTTATTTTCAATCACCTATTGAATTTGTTTTTCAATTGTGAGAATATTGATACTGATGGGCACGCATCATAGAAAATATTGAAACTACTTTATAGAAATAGACACGGCAAGGCATCTGTGTAATGCATGCAATGAATAATCCACTTGTCAGCTGATTGATTATGAATAATTCTATAGTCTGATTGATCCTATCTTCAAATTAAATTATATATAATTATAGAGATATCAGAGTATGGAGCAATTCCTTCTCTTTTCATATTATCCTTAAAATGCTAAATTTCAAAAAACCTTGTGTATACATGGACGCGCAGTTGAGAAAGGAATATTCCTGCCAAATGTCATCGAATTCTATCAACGCGTTTGGCCGTAATCGCGTTACATACAGACAGATAAAAGAAAATCGAGTTGATACATAGACCTCACTACGTTCGGTCAATTAGCGACAATTCTAGCAGCGCAATATTAACTGTTCATTCTTGTTTAAAATATTCAATTACATTCCATTCGACAAGAATATATATTCTGCAATGTAATGATAAATTCTTATAATTGAGATTCAATATTTTGTTATTCATTTATATTTCTACATTGTTAAAAAACGATCCGACTACTTTGCGGAGGTAGAAAAGGATAGCGCTATCTGCTTTGTCGAATGATAGACAAGGATAGCAACACATTGTTAATACTGCCATTATAACGTGGACCTCACTAAACAAGCGGGCACCAGGCTGTCTGCTGGAAACAATAGAAGTGCAGCGTCAAATTTAATTCATCAGATGTTTCAATGAGAGCTTACTTAATGAGTTCGAATTGTCAGTGACCTTGATAAAGTCATGCATATGAAAGGCGATCTCCAGCCTTTGAAGAAAGTAGGAAAGGTTTTAATATATCAGAATTCTTTGTAGAATCCTATTATATTAAGCGAGCAATTTCTGTATTTCTGCATATCTGTATATATTTTTATATTTGGTTATTGGTTATTTATGTCCAACGGATCTCGAAAACGGCTCTAACGATTTTCACGAAATTTTGAACATAGTAGGTTCATGATATAAATATTCGATTGCACTAGGTCTCATTCCTGGGGAAACTTGCTGAAGGATATGAAAAGGATCATTCATCTTTGGAAAAACAGATCATAATTTTGTCTCCTATCGATAACAGAAGATGAATGTGCCTGTGTGGGAGATCAGCTGTGTAATTAGCTTAGCGTATCTCGCGAGAAATCTAGATATTTTAATTGATCAAAATAATCTGGTTTGTTGACATGAGATTGTACTGTATATCATAATATTCAAAGTTAATCATTATTAATTTTACAGTTCCAAGTGATTTGTGAGTGTTATTCTGTTATTCAATTTGGCTTGTAAACAATCTAAATTAGAACTTTTATGTTTTCAAATATTTGGACTGAAAAATGGACCTGAATTCAAGTGTATGGAACATAACCTACTTTCTGGACTTATAAATCAAAATTGGGGGAAGAAACAGTTTTGGACTGTGCCTGTTTGTGCTTCCCCAATAATTTTGAAGAATTGTGTTCTGTTTATCAATAAATAAATAACGAACGAAGCCCGGTGCCTCGATATTATTAATGGAGCAAGATATAGCTGATAGTATCGTTTAAAAAGCAAGCATTGATAGCAACACTAACGCTAATCGAATACTGCCATTATAACGTGGACCTCACTGCAGTAAAATAATATCCAGTAGTTGTTCGTCTAGTTCAATCACTACTCCAGAAAGTCAGAATAGGTTGAATAGGAAACAATATTATTTTCAAAACTAAAGCTGATAGTTTGAACTGATAGATTGCTTCTCCGACAGGTGAATTAGTGTTCAAATCAAGTCTGTCTACTTCAGATAGCTCTCTACTCTCTTCATTGTGGAAGTAGGCTAATCTAATGATGTAATTTTGTATCATACATTGCTCTGACTGTTTATATCCGATGGATAACCGGTTGATTCATAAAATGATGTTAAGCGGGTATAGGAGAGAGAAAGAACCATTTTAAACTGTTTGCATCTCGATCATTCTTCAAAGGCTATTTGGAGGATCCACTAGAAGATAAAGATGGAGGATTCAGATAACTTTATTCGTGTGTTTAACAAAACAAAATTCAACTTACAATCTAGTGTTAAAATAATATTACCAGTAAGGGTAAAATAACACGATGAATCATAAACATACTGAAAAGTTTTACAATAATATTGAGCAAAGAAATGATGCATAAGTTATGATGAAATATGCGAATTTTGAGGTACCTATTACTGTAATGTTTTCACATGTAACGGTGAAGTTTGGACCTTTAGATGTACATTCTCAGTAAGGTATCGAGCATACCCTTCCCTTCAGCACTTGACCGTAAGGAGAGGAGAGGTATTGATTGATTGATTGATTGATTGAGTACTTTCTTCATGTAGATTACAATATATACTACTGGCTTATACACTTGCATGCAATACCTAACTTACAATTCATTATAGATGAATTCACATATAATACAAACTACAAACTAAGAAAATAATTATTTAACTGATGATATGAAAAAAAGCAATTTGGAATAACTATAAATAATATTGTTGTGCATCTACATAGAGGTATAAAGAGAGAAAGAACCATTATGAACTAATTGCATCTCCTTTTCTCTTCAAAGATTCTATATTGAGGTTTACGTTAAGTATTTAGTATTTGGGTAAAACCTATCTGAATGGGGGCATGATGTTATCATCATATGAAAGTAATGATGTGATTAATTCCATTAGCAACATCGTTAATGAAATGAATGAACAATTTAGTTTTTATGAGAAAAGCTCAATGTATATATAGATCAAGAAAATGTAAAATGTGAATGTGTGAAATTGATAAAAGTTATTGATTTGTAACAGGATATTGATTTGTATAATCTATCATACATCTATCATGAACTGAGAATTTGACATCAAAGTATCAAAAATGTATTTACGAGTTTGAAACCATTCTGGAGAGCCTAGCGCAGGCGACATTTGAGGCCTCTTTTTCAGGAGTCCTCTCCCGTCGTAGGTCTCGACTGTCGGGGCTGTACAAAAATTAGTGGCCTCAACTGTCGCCTAACGCAGGCGACATTGAGGCCACTTTTTCAAGAGTCCTCTACCGTCGCTGGCCTCGAATGTCGCCGGTCTCTACCGTCGCTGGTCTCGACTGTCGCAGGACTCTTCTATCGTTTGCCTCGTTTGACATCGACCCTGTAAATTATAGGGAAATTATGTTTGAAGCATTATCACGTCAGAACTACTGGACTGATTAACTTGGAATTTTGCTCATAGATTCTTGCTTAACTGAGGGTGGTTGTAGACCAATTTCAAATTCTTCAAGATTTGATTACATCAAGTTTTCAGTTTGTCAAGTTTTCAATTATTTGTCATGCTTCCAGTTTGTATGGAAGCAGCAGAAGATTTCTCTTAAGAGGAAATTTAAAGATAGGTATGATTGGGGATCCTTTTCGAATGATAAAAACAGGTTTTCCGTCACAACCAAATTTTTTCCGCCATTTTGAATCCAACTTCTTTTTTTTAATTGAAAGGTGGTCGTTCATACTGATTTACTTGGAATGCAGCATATAAATTCTTAATCAACCGAGGATTCTTATAGGCCTATTTTGTATTCTTCTATAGATTTCATTACGTCAAGTTTTAAGAAAGTCCCTTGCGAAGCACGGATTACCTGCTAGTAGATTGTAATTTTGCATATAGAATTTCTATTTACCTGGTTAAAGACCTATTTTAAATTCTTCAAGTTTTCAGTAGGTCATTTTTTCAGTTTGCAAAGTTTTAGAGCCTTGCGGGCGGAGCACGGGCTACCTGCTAGTACTTAATAAGATTGTTTTATTATGGTAAGGACTCCAAAGTACCGTGTTTTCAACTTTATTTTATACCACAATTAAAATTGAAAGCAGGGCTCTCGGATTTTTCATTTCTATTGATTGGTATTACACTATCAACGAATTTCCAGTTGTATAGTCAATTGTGATCTCAGCATATAGGAGTGCTATTGATTCGCAATATCATCAAGCATTTATCAAAACGCAATATCAGCAGACAATGCGAATTAGAACAAAGCGTTGATAAAAACGTTAGATAAAAATGTCAACTTCAAGCTGTGGCGTTGCTCAATCTCTTCCTACAGTACTTCGATTGCTAGGCATTATTTATTCACTAATTCAATGGAGAAACATGTGATTGAAGAGAACACACACTTTATTTTTATACATCTTAAACTAGATTTGAATCTTTCTTCTGATCATTTTCTCTGTTATATAATATTATGTACTCGCCATCAGGCTCACTTCGATCGCCTTATTCGTCTAAACCCCGGACCACCGGCTGTGTCATCCAGAATTAATATCAGCAGACTCGCTTTGCTCGCTTGCATTTGTGCTTGAGCTTGCTTTCTTCCGTCAAAAAGTGAAACAGACTTTCAGGCTCGATTCAATCAACAGTTTTCTATGAATTATGTAGCGCATTTTTCTCAGAAAATTTAGTTATTTCTCAATTAGAGACTTGTGTAGGATATATATTATGATAATTATTATTGTATTTTAGTCTAATAGTTATTTCAAATTTGAATCAGGAATAATGTAAAGAACTTAACAAACATCCATGTATAACCCTCTCGAGTATGAATTTGCTTGAGAAATATAGAAAAATGCATTGAAAAACAAGAGAAAACCCCTCTAAAACGCTGGGGAAAGCTTGGAAAACGCTGTTATACCGCCTATCTTGGGCGTATCTTAGGCGTAATTCTGAAGTCCTCTCAAGAAAAAATTTGCTGAACTTCTGTACCAAATTTGAACATGATCTGTCAATTAGTTCCTGAGAAAGCCTAGAAAACGGAGGAAAACGCTCAAAAACAGTCAATTGTTAGCGGATCTTTGGCGTTATTCTAAAACTCCTCCAATACATCATTTTTACACCTCACCTAAACCTGTGCACCTAATTTGAACATTTTTGTCGATTAGTTCTTGAAAAAGCTGAGAAAACAGAAACGCAGATTTCGGGCGTATCTTTGGAGATATGCTTTTCAATTACTAGGAATTTTAATTAGATTCATGTGCACTAATAATTTGAACTTCTCATAATTACCCTGCATCGATTACTCTCTTAGGCTAGTTCAGATTTGTTAAAGTTTCTTTCAGTCAGTTTTGAATTTTGATCAGTGAAATGGCAATCGAGAAAGATAGGAAACAGCGTTGCCAATTCTCTGCCTTGCGACAGCCTTCTATAGAGTATAGCTGATACCGGGCGGTATAAATATTAACTGTTCATTCTTGTTTAAAATGATCAATTATAATTTATTCGTCAAGAAAGTATAGTTTTCAATGATTAAGTAATGAATTTTCATCTTTGAGATTGTATATTTTGTTAATCAATTACATTTCTACATTGTTAAGCAACGATCTGGCAGCATCTCAGAGCTAGAAAAGGATAGCGCTATCTGCT